>NC_138062.1:56182115-56423558 GCF_964194185.1 Rhinolophus hipposideros | reverse complement strand
ATTAACGCCAACTTTTGAGCGAACGTCATACGACACGTGGCTACTGTGATTCAATTCAACCTTGAAAAGTAACACATAGATAACATCTCCTAAAATGTGTATGCATTTTTTGGTACCCCTGGTATATACCGTTGACGCTCATTATTTGCGGATTCCGTAATTGCGAATGCCCCTGCTCATTAAAATGTATCTGTAATCCCCAAATCAATAGTGGTGGGACTTTCATGGTCACTCATGGCCGTGCACAGAGTGCCCCAGGCCACGATCCCAGCAGAGGTCACCGAGGCAATGCTCTGCCTTCTGGCTTCAGCTCACGTACTGTAAGCCGCTGTCTCGTTGGTGCAGTCTACAGTGCCACGCTGTTCGCCTTTTTGTGCTTTTTGTTGGTGCCTTGGCGTTTAAAATGTGCACCCCACCCCGCGTCCAGGGTGCCCAAGCACAAGAAGGCTGGGATGAACCTTACAGAGAAAATACATAAGACAGATGAGCTTTGCTCAGGCGTCAGGTATCATGACGTTGGCTGTGAGTTCAGTGCTAATGAATCGACAATGTATATGAAAAAGGCGTCTTTCAACAGAAACACTCGTAACCCAAGGCTGTGTATCGATCAGTTGTGTTGTGACCAGAGGCTGCCAGGAACGTAACCCTGGGTCTCTCCTGGGAGGAGCGATTCACTAATTCAGTGTCCCAGCGACCTTATAGAACATAAGGATCTCAAATAACAAGAATCAACGGTGTGTGTATTTAAAAAAAATAGGGGGACATTTCTAGCCTGGAAGTCAAAGGAACCAGAGGGGCCACCCGGCTCAGGGAGGAGGCCAGACCACAAGGAGGTGGCAGGCTGTCCAGGCTGGGGGACATCAGGCCGAGGGCTGGTTAAACACACGGTTCTGGGAGTCTGTCCAGCTAGGCTGCTCAGACACTCACAGTGTCACAGGCTACGTGTGATAGGACAGCGCGCTGGCCTATATGAGCCTCTGAGTCCCCATCTCAGATAATGGCTGTCGCTGGGAGAGCCAGTGGGGTGGGATTTAAAATGTTCGCTCATGCTTGTCTTACCTGGGGGTTGTCCAGTTATCAAGCCCCTTCTTTCACTTAAGCAAGAGCCGACGCATGCACTTCCACCATCTTACAGAGAGGCTGGACTGCAAAAAGAAAAAAAACGTCAGGATGATGACAGATTCACACTGTGGGTTGGGAGGGATGTGGCTCATTTAGTGAACATGCCAGCATGGACAGAAGGTAACCTGGATAGACCAGTGGCTCTCACCCAGCCGGTTCTGCCCCCAGCCCAGGGAACACTGGGCAGTGTCTGGAGATGTGTTTGGTTGTCAGAATTGGGGGTGCGACTGGCATCTGGTGGGTAAGGAGAGGGATGCTGCTCAAAACCCCATAATGCACAGGATAGCCCCCCACCACCAAGGATTAACCGGCCCAAAATGTCAGTGGCACTAAGGTCAGAAGCCCTGAGCCAGTCACCCACCACGCTGGAAATCCTGTCGACCACGGGCAGCACCACCACCACCACCACCACCACCATCATCATTTATTGTGGGTTACTGTGCACCGGGTCCTAAATGCTTGACACACATAGGCCATTGTATCCTCGTAATGACCCCTTTGTAAGGAGGTTGCAATTATTGTCCCCATTTTCAGAGAGTTTCAGTAACTGGCCCAACATCACACACCTGGTAGATGGCAAAGCCAGATTCCAACCCAAGCTGTCTGGCTTCTGATCCTTCTCTCTTCTCTTAACTCACCTCCTCAGGGAGGTAGGGAGGCATCTTGAATCTATTGCAATTATGGTTTTTCCCTCCCCCACTGAATGAGAGCTCAGAATAGAGGGTAAAACGGATTATAAAATACCAAATTCTGTTTCTCCCATGATCTATGGACCTCCCTGAGGGAGCATCGGGCCCCAGCGTAGTGCTTACGGGACATTCTCCAGCTGTGAGTAAGCTGAGTGCTGCCATTCTGATGTCAGAAGTGATCCTGCTTGGGTGTGGGGCGGCTGGGGTCTGGGTGGAGGTCAAACATGGGCTGGTTATTCCAGGAGAGAGTTCTGAAATCAGGGGACACGGCAGCAGGGAGACACATACTACCACCATCATCACTGTCACTGATAACAATGACAACAGTTCACGCTAATTGAGCACTTACTCTCAAGAGCCCTGTGTCATCAATACTACCTGACATTCCCATTTTGCAGATGAGAAAACTGAGGCTCAGTGAGGCCAACTTATCTTCCCTGGGCTGGGGCATTGTAACAACCAAAGATGTCTCTGGACATTGCCTAATATCCCCTGGGGACCCTTAACCCTACACTTTGGGATGGAACAAGAAGTGATCAGGATGGAGAGGTCTAGCTGCTGCAGCCCCCAGAAGAGTCTGGAGCCTGAAACATGAGCCAGTAATAATAATCAGTGGTATGCAATATGACTATAGCACCTACTATGCACCAGGCACCCTAAGTCTATTCCTTCATTTCATCCTCACAAGGAACCTGTCACGAGCAGAATTGGAAGCACAGAGAAGTGGAGTGACTTGCCCAAGGTCACGCAGCTGGTAAGTGGCAGAGTCAGTATTTGAATCCAGGCTGCTACACACCAGAGTCTACACTTAAGACACCATGTGTGCCCTCTCTGCCCAGTGGCCCTGCCAGGGCTGCATGAGTGAGGCTGTCAGTCAGGTGCAAAGTGGAGAAAGAAGCTCGAGATTGGTCACCAAAGAGCCTTCACAGATGGCACCTAAGGACCTTCCATCCCAGGAGTCTTGGACCCTAATGGTTTGGTCAGATTTTATTAGGCACCTGTTGTGTGCTTGATGTCCTGGCTGAGAAGAGAGTAACGAAGCTGGTGAGGCACTGTCTGCCTTCCTGCCGAGACTCTCTGTGCCTGAGACACCATTGCAAGCCTGTCATCCAACAGCCAGGAGCTGAACACCTTATAAATGCCAATACTGGCAGTTGCGTTTCACACAGGCACAAAATGAGGCTCAGAGAGGCCAAACAACTTGCCAGAGACACACAGCTGTTAAGCAGGAGTCAGGAGGTTCCCCCTCCACCTCTCTCCAGGAGCCTTCCACCCTGGCCCCTCCTGGAGATCACCAGCATTTTGTTTCCAGATTCACAGCCCCGTTGAACCATCTCTGTATATGCAGGGTCTAGGACCAGAGCACACATTTGCTTTCTCTAGAAGCTTCTCTGCTCCTTGGGGCCAAGGATACAGTCCAGATGGAGGCCAGCAGAAGGCCAGGGAGCGGGTGCCCATTGGGGTGTTGGTATCCCCTAGACGGTGCCCCTCGGCTGATCCTCTGGAGCGGAAGCTGCACCTCTGAGGGTGTCCATCACATCTGCTTCCTTCTCCAGCCGTACCCCCCATCCCAGGCCCTTCGTGCCTCCTGGTCCTCTCCAACAGCTCCCTGGCTCCCAGTTACCACTCTGGCCCCCTTGGCAGGACCCGGGCCATCCGGAGAAGGCAGTGCATCCAGATGGGTGCTCTCTCCAGGCATGACGTCCTGGGGGGTGGGGAGATGGCTGTTCAGGAAAACAAGCCACCTGGGGGTCTCTGGTTAAGGATGAAGAATCAGAACCCAAGAAGCCAACTTGGCCTTGCTAAAGCCAGACCCCCAGGCTCAGAGACCCTGCTCGCTCATTCCGACACACAGAGGCAAGAAGTAAGGAGGTCACACTACACTAGGGTCTCTCATTCAGGGGTGAGGGGTATTTTATTCACTCTGCCAAATGCCTGGACACATCTGGGGTGGCCATGGGATGGGACAAGAGCAGAAGGCCAGAGAACAGCCACTTACCTGGACGTGCTAGGAGCAGCATGGAGGTCCAGGCAGAGAGGACAAGAAAGGCAGCCATGTTTGAAGTTTATTTGGTTGTTTGTTTTGAAGTTTATGTCAAGATCACAAAGTGCTGGGCTCCGGGATAATCGCCAGCCATGTGTGCTGGGAGTGGCAGAGGGAGCTGGCTGAACCGTGTCTGCCCTAGCAGCAGAGGGGAAACTGAGGCCAGTCTCAGATCATCACTCTGAGGTTGAGTGATGTTCCCAACAGCAGGCCCCAAAGCTGAAAAGGGGAGGGGAGGGGAGGGCCTGTGGGTGCCAGAATCGTGGGTGGGGGTGGGGACTCTGTGGATGCCAGAATTGGGGGTGGGGGTGGGAGAGGGAATACAGGGTTCATCGAAAACTGAGGGGGAAGGTGGGAGGGTTGTGTTGCACTTGCCAGGTGGTGTCTGGGGGGGTGTTGTTTTTTCTTTTCCCCAGCTTTATTGAGATATGATTGGTATTTAACATTGTGCATGTTTAAGGTGTAGAAAATAGTGATTTGATACATGTATATACCAGGGGTGCCAAAAAAGCGTATACAAGTGGACACTGGTCAACGTTGCTCAAGCAGTAGTTCGCCGTCATCAGAAGTGTCTGCACGCTGATGGTAACCACTTTGAGCACCTCCTGTCATTGCAGAAGTCAAACGTGACTTGCATGCATCTTTTGTTATCGGTATATATTGAGTATTACAATTTTAATAGCTTTTTCCTTTCTTAAAATATATATACATTTTTTGGTATCCTCTGTATTGGAAATGATCACCACAGTAGAGTCAGCTCACACCTCCACACCTCCCATAATTACCATCTCTTTTTTTGTGGTGAGAACACTTAAGATCTACTCTCTTAGCAACTTTCAAGTACACAATACAGAATTATTAACTATAATCACCGTGCTTGTCCATGAGATTCCCCAGGACTTACTCATCTTCTAACTGGAAGTTCGCTCCCTTCGACCAATGTCTCCCCATTTCCCCTGCCCCCAGCCCCTAATAAACACCATTCTACTTAGATTCCACATATAAGTGAGATCATACAGTATTTGTTTTTCTTTGTCTGACTTGCCAGGCAGAGTTGGAGTAAATATTCGCTCCAGACACAGGAGGAATCCCAGAGGAAACTGACCGCATACCCTTCACTCTCTTGCCTCTGCCTCTGCTGTGTCCTCAGCCTGACACTCCCTCCCTCACCTCTTCAACTGCCCAACTCCTATGCCTCCCTCAGATCCCGTCAAATGTGGCTTCCTCTGGGAAGCCTTCCAGGACCCCTAAATTGGGATAGCTGGGGCTTTTGTCAGTTTCAGCCGACCTTGGGCAGGGGCAGTTTATCTCAACGTTTAAGAGGACACCAACCCCATGGCTGGGGAAAGTATCTGACAGTGGGGCTGGAGTTGATCCCAGGGCCCCTAGAGGATTCCCTCCCACCTTGGGGGGTCTTCAGCCTTCCCCCACGGGTGGTCAGATAACGTGACTTTTACCTTGGTCGTTCTTTTCTAATTCTTCACTCCTAGCTGAGAAACCTTCAGTAAGTGATTCAGCGTCCCCGTGCCTTGGTTTACTCATTTGGGAAATGGCTATGATAATGGTGCCTATTTCATAGAGCTGATACAAATTTAAAACAGGACTCTAAGGGCTCCGTCGTCCTCGTGGTTATGTTCGTTCTTTACCCCCACCCCTACAGTCCAAGGACAACATAGGACTCCTGTGCGCCCTCCTGTGGCAGCGCCTAGTACTGCATCCTTCCAGGTGCAATTTATTAATTACATCACTCTGATCTAAAGGTTTCAAGTTATCCCCCCACGCCCGCCAAAAAAAATATTTTTTAATTCAACCCAAGCTGGTTTAAGTCAAAAGAGAACACACTGGCCATAGGAGACTTTGAACTTGCTGTGCCCTCCTCCTAGATGCCCTCACCCTCTCGGCCTCCTTCTTGACATTCAAACCGCAAAGTCAATGCCACCTCTACAGGGAGCCTTTCGCTGGCTCCCGATATATTCAATACCCAGCACCAACTGTGCGCCAGACCCTGTCCTAGGCTCTAGACATACTGCTGTGGACCACGCAGGTGAAGACCTCTTCTCTCAGAGCTGACATTCTGGTGAGGCAGAGAACCTACAAAAATAAGTATTCCACATAGTATGTCAGGTGGTAACTTGTGCTGAGTAAAATAAACCAGGGAATGGGAGAGAAGGTGTGGGGGGTGTAATCTTGAAGGGGGGTGATGTCTGCGCTGAGACTTGAAGAACAAGATGGAGTCAGCCGTGGGGATATCAAAGGGAAAAGCATTCCAGGCAGAGGGAACAGCAAGAGCAAAGGCCCTGAGGCAGGACAGTGACCTCCGGCAGGACAGTGACCTCCGGAAGTTGGAGAGTGTTGTTCCTGGCTGTGTCCCCAGTACCTGGATCAACACCTAGCACAAAATAGTGTTCAATAAAGATCGAATGAATGGAAGCCCAGCTATGGGCTTCAGGAATAGCATGCTGAAATGAAGGCTCTGGAGCCATTACCCTCCTCCACCTGGTGGCTTCATTCTTATAGGAGGCCAATCTCTAATGGCTAAGATGCGGACTCAGCTTCAAATGCTACTCAAGATGAAAACATCCATTTCCCAGGATTCCATACAAAAGCCCCAACATGCCCATCCCCCAATCAATGGTGAGACCAGGAGATGGAAGGTGGGAGTGGCTCAGGGCCAACTCTCATTCCTCACCCAGACTACACCAAGAGGGGAGAGGAGAACCCCAAAGGATATAGGGGTTCCTTGCTATGGTATGGCAAGGAAGGGAAATGGATGCAAAGGGCCAGTTTCACAGAATAATTATAAGAGGCTTACAGCTAGTAAGGGGCGGAGTCTGGTGGCCACCCACCTCAGACTAAGGACTGGTGGCTAGACCAGCCACTGGGCTGAAAGGTAGGCACTTTTATCATTAGGGCAGACAAAGAATGGAAGGACAGCCAACTCTTGGATAGAGAAAGAGGTCAATGCAAGCAGCTCAGGTCAGGCTCCCAGTAGGATCATCCATAATGGAAGACCCACTTGCAAAGGCCACAGACAGCTTATTGAGCCTGTTCCTCTTGGGGGGCTCCAGAGGCCCTGGGGGCAGTGGGTAAGAAACACCCTGCCCCTCTGATCTGGCCTGGGGTGATGGGGTGAAGGTGGAACTGCAACCATGGGGGCTCCGGGAGGAGGATGGTATTCTGTGGAGTACCTGCTGTATGCATGAGTCCTGACCTGTCATCCCAAGTTCAGAACAAAGCAAATTTTTGCTGTTGAATGAACCTCTCTTCCAGTGGCCCTGTAATGGTTGTTATTACCCCCTTCTCCCCTTCCTCTCCACCTGTAGGGATGAGGAATCCAAGACTCAGAGAAGGCCAAAGGTAAGGCCTGGCCACGCTCTGCCTAGCTCCCTAGGGACCAGGCCTGGCAAAGGCCTGCAATTGTGAGGTCCCTCCTCCTGGAGAACCAGTCCCTTTCCAGGCACCAGGGGGCCTGTGCAGCAGCTGGCCATGGGGGTTCCAATCTCACCTCTGCCCTGACTGTCCAGGTCACCCCCATTCATGCCTTATCTCCACATCTTTTGAACATTGACCCAAGGGTTTCCGTTTTCCCCCCAAAGGCCACCGCCACTCCCACTTTTCCTCCCTCCCTGGATCTTTCACTCTCCCCCTCTGTCCTCAGTTTCCAGACAGGCTCAGGGCAAGTTGAACCCCCAGAGGGGAGATCTGGGAGGGCAGGGCCAGTAGAGATTGATTCAGCCGGCCGGGGCACTGTGCCTGGCACAAGGGTGGCGCCCAATAAACGCTTGTTTGAGGGAGGACTAGTTCTCAATAAATAACAGCTGTTGTCGAAGCTGTTGATGCTGGCGAGGGAGCAGGCTCTCCCCTCCCCCACCCCTTCACCCCTCCTCCGATTTCTCTGGAGCCCCATTCCTTCCCCTGACCCCCCCACCCAATTTGCCTCTTCCTCTAAACCCCCCGCCCCGCCTTCTCCCCACTTTTCATTCGATCTTCTCCCTTCCCCAACCACCTGGTTCCCCTCTTCCTCCAGGTCCCCTTACCCCCACCCAATTCTTCCTCCCTCCCATCCCCCATCTCGTCTTTCTCCCCTTCCCCACCCTCCCACCTTCTCCTCCCCCCAACCCCCGCCCATTATCCCCGCCCATTTCACTCCTCCTGTCCTATGCTCTCCCTCCCCCATCCTCACCCCCATTCTCCCCACCCCCACGGCGGGGCTCCAGGCCAGGCGGGGCGCCGGAGCTCCCGGGTCCCTGGCTGGGCTCCAGCCCGCGGCCCAGGCCGGGCGGCGGCGGCGGGCGGGGTCCTGGCGGCGCGCGGTTTGGGGGTTTTTTATAACCCTGGCCGGCGGCTCAGGAAGTGCCGTCCCCGCGCCCCCTCCCCCGGCCACGCCGCCGCGCTCGCTCCCTCCCTCCCTTCCTGCGCGGCCGGCGAGACGGCGGCAGAGACGCGACTGAGGCCCGGGCGGGCTGGCGGCCGGCCGCGGGTAAAGGCGCCGGGGCTCGCGGGCCGGGCGGGGATGCGTGGCTCCGGGAGATTTTGTGTGTCTGCGTCGGACGGGATGGCCGTGGCCATCGGATGTCGGACTGTCCCCCTGTGGGTGTTGTGTTGGTGTCCGCTGTCCCAAAGCGTGTGCCACACTGGGTTCAAGTGAGTGCCTGGTGTGTGTGGGGTGTGTGTGTGTGTGTGTGTGTGTGTGAGATGTGTGCGAGTGGACATCCACGTCTGTGTAAATGCGCGTGTGTCTGCTTGTGTGAGTCCGCATGAAAATGCCTATGAGTGTCTGGGTGTGTTTGAATGTGTGTGTGATTATGTGGGGGTGCGGTGTGTCTGCTTAAGTGTGAGTGTAAACCAGCATGGGGGCATAAAGTGTCTGCGGTGTATGTCAACGTCTCGATGAGTGTGTGTCTCCAAACATCTGTGTGTTTGTCTTCGGGTGTGTCTGAGTGTAAAAAGTGTGTAAATGCCTGTGTGTCTGCGGTGTGTGTCAAGGTTTGTGGGACTGGGTGACTTTGTCCCAGGTCTGGTGTGAGTATGTGAATGAGTCTGTGTGTGTAGGCCTGGGTGTGTTTGTGCGTCTGTCTCTGGGTTGTCTGTATGTGTGTGTGAGTATGTGTGCACACAGGTCTGGATGGTGTGTAGCTGTGTGTCTCTGGGTACGTGAGTGTGTACTGAGTGTGGGGGGGTCCTTTGTGGGTCTACGTATCCAACTGTTGGTCCCCAGCTGCGCAGGTGTGGTCGCCCTGTTGCCAGTGTGTGTTTGTGTGTCTGGGTGTAGAAGTGGCGCCGCCCACTTCCCCAGAGCTGGTCACAGAGGCCACAGCCCTCTTTCTCAGGGTGTCTCCAGCCCTGCTCAGCTCCCAGCCTTTAATTAGCGGCTGGTAGGGGGAGACCAGCGGGGCGGTAGGCCTGGCCTTTGTCTGCTGGCCAGGCAGGGTCTGCCTCCCGCCTGCCCGGCCAGATGTGCAGCGCCCAGAGCCGGCTGGCGGCCTGGGCTGGCGGGGCCTCTGCCTGGGCAGCCGCCGTCTTGGCCTCCACAGGGAGGCCCAGAGGCCCTGTCCCCCCAGCAGGCCCGGGAGGTCTGGGTGTGGAGCCACGGGTCCCTCCAGGATCCCTGGGAGGGGATGGAGCCTCTGTTTCCGGGCCTTTTCCTCTTGCATTTCCTCCTCCAGCTGCTGGCACCCTCCCCCAGGCTGGCCACCACCCTCTTGCCTTCTGGAAGGAGGGGCTGGGGGATTGGCCAGGCCTGGGTACACACACACAGCCTCCCACAGGGTCACATGGACACACACATCACACACAGTCACATATACAGTCACATGCAGTCACATCACACCCAGCAGATCCCCTGCTGACATCTGTTGCCCTGAGCCCAACTTAGGCCCTGGAATCCGCTATCTCCCTCCAGCCTTATCTTTCCACCCCCGTGCCTACTGACCGTTTAGTGTTTCCCCCCCCCCAGGCCCTGGGCGTGTCACACCTCCCAGCTACCCCCACGGGCTAGGCCACTGCCCCACAATCTTTCCCTTGCCTTGCCCCAGCAGACACTTGTGTGCCCTCAGCCTCCAGACTGCCTCCTCCCATCCACATTCCCCTGCCCCCATCCACCTATACTGGCTCCTTCAGCACTGTCCCCCACACCCTACCAGATCTAGAAGCACAAGAGGGTTGCTGCGAGGAAGGGCCCAGCCTCAGAGGAAAGTGGTGAGGTTTGGAGGGGAGCAGGAGGAGAGACCCAAAGACAACATCCAGGATAAGAACCACAGAGATACTTAGAGTGGAAGATTCTGCTCCAAAGGGGGAAGGATAAGAGGGACAGAAGTGGGGGAGGGGACTTCCAGCCTGACTTGCAGTGAGAATGCTGCCACCTTGGCATGGGGGAGGGTGCACTGAGGCAGAAGGAGGCCCAGGGGAGCCCACCCAGGAAGGACTTTGATCCCAGAGCTGGTCAAGTCCTCTGAGGATGGAATAGGGGAGAGGAGACAATAGGAGATAGGGAGGGAAACAGAAGAGGGCAGGAAGCTTTTGTTTTAGAAGAGGGAGCTTTTGTTTTAGGGGGCGATCCTAGGAACAGAGAAAGGATGAAATCCAAGTGGAGGTTCACCAGGGCCAGAGAGAAGGGCAGTTTTCTCAGTGACCCCTGAACCCCAGATACAGCCCAGCTCCTCCTCACTGCCCTCTCCCTGTCCAGGCTCCGAAGAAGAGGCAGAGATCCAGAGAGACTCACACACAGGGGTCCAACACTGCGCCACTAACCGAAGATCCCAAAAGGTAAAACAAAAAGTCCCAAGGGGTAAACATCAGCCCAGCGGAAGGGAGCAGTGGGGTCACAGACTGCCAGAAAGTGAGCTCCCCATCACTGGAGGGGTCCAAGCAGAAGCGGAAAATGTTGGCTTCTAAGTCAGTATCTTAGAGAAAACCTGGCTCCATCCCTGTGGAACTGAACTGCCCTGTTTGGGGATCAACTCTCAGACTTGGCCAGGCTGCAAAGAAAACAAGACAGTGTGTGATTAAGGGGGAAATTGCACAGAGAAGGAGGGTGGAGATGGGAGGGGGGAGGAGGGTTTGGCACAGGGTGGTGGCCCAAAGTGGTGTCTCTGGCGGGCTGGCCTGGGGCAGATGCCTGAGGAAGCCTAGAGCTCCCAGGAAGAATCTGAAGGGAAAGGAAACAGGACTCAGGGCTGAGCTGGAAATGCAGGGTGAAGATGTCCCGGGGACAGAGACCACCATGTAGGGATTTCCAGCTCCCCTGCAGGGTGAATAGTGTTACCCATGGCAGAGCATCCAAAGGCATGGTCGCCCCGGATGGTGGGGGTGAGGTGGGAGGAACCCAGCACTGGCCTTGGGTTTAATCTGGGTTGAAAATCCACACTGACCAGCCTTAAAGTGTGTCCCATGCTAGCTTCCCCTTGCTGGCCTCCTGCCCCCTCCACACAGGTCTTTGTGGTCCTGGGTCCCCACCAAGCTCCTCCCTACCCCCGGGCCTTTGATCATGCTATTCCTCTGCCTGGTGCACCATCTCCTGTTTCTTCACATGATTGGTTTCTTATCATCCTTCACACCTCTACTTCAAAGCCTCCACATTATTTCTTTTAGAGAATGTGTCAGTCTGAACTACTCTCATTTGTTCATCTCTTTACTTCTCTGTCCTCTGTCACTTCCAGGAAACTAAGCTCAAAGGGGTGGAGAGAGGACTATGTCTATATCATGCATATCATTACCCAATGAATGGATCCTTTCAGGGTTATTGGGGGATGGGATGGGATGGGAGGGGATGGGGATGGGGATGGGGATGGGGATGGGGATGGGGATGGGGTTCATGAGTAAGTGCTCATGAAGCCAAGGTCCATAAGTGTCCTACTAGTATAAGGAGGGTGGGCCGTGGGGACAGGGCTACTGGGTAAGGAAATGTATTCAGAATCTTCAAACCAGGGGAAGTGCCTGGGGCATCCTTGGGGCTAGGAGTGAGGGACCACAGGTCTCCCTGTCAGCCTGGCAAGGGACCTTGGCAGTGATTGTGCAGGGTGGCAGGACCAGGCACCCCCGACCTAGTTCCTCCCTCCCAGGAGCCCAGTGATGCTGCCCAGGCTGTGAAGAGGGAAGGCGGCGCTGTGGGGGCTGCCGGCAGCCAGGGCTGGGGAGAGACATGTGGACACGTGGCCTCTATGGCTCCCGCCTGCCAGATCCTCCGCTGGGCCCTCGCCCTGGGGCTGGGCCTTACGTTCGAGGTCACGCACGCCTTCCGGTCTCAAGGTAGGGGTGATCCAGGGGCGCTGGTGGGGAGGGAGCAAGGAAACAAGGAAGAGTCAGTGGGACTGGGATAGCAATCTTAGGGGTGGGGGCAGGGAAGACCCTGGGATCAGTGAGTCCAGAGTCTTGTAGTCGGTGACCTGGATTCAGGGGCCAGTGAGGCCAGCATCACCTGCCCTGCTGCCAAGCTGCCAGGACACAGGGGTCCTTCCCAGGGCCCACCCCAGGCCTCTGACCCTCACCCACAGATGAATTCCTGTCCAGTCTGGAGAGCTATGAGATCACCTTCCCCACCCGAGTGGACCACAATGGGGCACTACTGGCCTTCTCACCCCCTGTCCCCCGGAGGCAGCGTCGGGGCACAGGGCCTGCAGCAGAGTCCCGCCTCTTCTACAAGGTGGCCGCACCCAGCACCCACTTCCTGCTGAACCTGACCCGCAGCCCCCGCCTTCTGGCAGGGCACGTCTCCGTGGAGTACTGGACACGGGAGGGCCTGGCCTGGCAGAGGGCCGCTCGGCCTCACTGCCTCTACGCTGGCCACCTGCAGGGCCAGGCTGGCAGCTCTCACGTGGCCATCAGCACCTGTGGGGGCCTGGTGAGCAGAAAGTTCTGGGAAGCAGGGGGAAACTACCTGTGAGTTTGGGAGTTAAGGAAAACACTTCTAAATATAAGTCAGAGAGGGATTCATAGGGGAAATTTTTAAAGCATTTCAAGCTAATCAAAAGGATTAGCTAATTTAGGATGCAGCTAAAGCAGTACTTAGAAGAAAATGTATAGCCTTGGGTCAGCCTGAAAATTAATGAGATTAGAAATCTTAAGAGATTAGAAAAGGAATAACAATCTAAACCCAGTAAGGCAGAAGGAATGAAATCATAAAGAGTTAGGGTCCTAAGGGTCCTGGGCACCAGGACCTAATCTGAGTCCTCTGTCCAACTCCCTACTCCCCAGCATGGCCTCATTGTGGCAGATGAGGAAGAATATTTGATTGAGCCCCTGCAAGGTGGGCCCAAAGGGGGCCGGGGCCCAGAGGAAAGTGGCCCCCATGTGGTGTACAAGCGTTCCTCCCTGCGTCACCCCCACCTGGACACAGCCTGTGGAGTGAGAGGTACATCTGTCTCTGGGCATGGGCAATGGGGCTGTACAACATCTTTACCATGAGGTAGATACAGGTAGGCAGCAGTGTCTCTCCATCCAGAAAGTCAGCAGGCAGCTACTTGAGGGGAGGAATGACATCAGTCAGACAGCAGGGCAATGGGGCAAGGGTTTTCCATCCATCACTGCCATTGTCCAATGACCCAGTGGTAAAATATAGGCAGCTGGACAGCCAGGCACATGCTTGGGTGTACAAGTGTTCATCTCTAGGATTACAGTCTGACCAGTTAAGCAGCAGGCAGGTTGTACAGTAAGATACCAAGGGGTTGCACAATGAGAACAGGCAAAAGAAGGGCTCAGCCACTATTCAGAAGGTAAGATTCACAACCAGACTTACAGGAGGACAGTCAGACATTTAGAGAATGAGAAAGTAAGAAAGCTAAAAATCAACAAAATATTTACCAGAACAATCATACACCTAGAAAACTGAGGGCTGTCCAGTAGAAATGCAGAGCACTGGGACATTCAGTGAGTTGTGTAACAAGAGTCTGGGTGTGGGACACTGGCAGACACACAACCACAATCAGTTGTACAAATAGAAAAGTAGATGGTATCGCAGTCGGGTGAGCAGTCAGACCATCAAAAGCAGTTGCTTCTATAGCCACACAGTTGTGCAGCACATTGACTAAAAAGTTCCACAGTTAGAAAGCCAAGAAGTAATACAAGCACACAGTTCTGGCAGTGAGTCAGGCTGCTACACACATACATTCGGGTAGTGGGATTGTCATGCTTACTGTCGTGGAGTACTGGGAGGCTGTTCAACCAATCAGTTTGGCTGTGGAGCAACCAGACATCTGAGTAATGGAGCATTTCTAAAACTAGACATCGTACAACCAGAATACCCATAGCAAAAGAACAAGGCAAAAGAAAAGGCAGCTGGACCAGAAGACAGGGAGTTGAACCATAGCAGCAAGCAGCTGAATGACCAGAAATTCTCCATCCAGATGAGAAACCGTGGAAGGGGCGGCCTTGGTGGCTGCGCACCCTGAAGCCACCACCTGCCAGGCCCCTGGGCAATGAAACAGAGCGAGTCCAGCCGGGTCTGAAGCGCTCAGTCAGCCGAGAACGCTACGTGGAGACCCTGGTGGTGGCTGACAAGATGATGGTGGCCTACCACGGGCGCCGAGATGTGGAACAGTATGTGCTGGCCATCATGAACATTGTAAGTGCCTCCCCCTCCCTGGGCATGGAGCCCTGAGAACCTGGAGCCAGCCTCCAGAGGTCAAGAAAAGGGGTGTCACCGTCACACCTCCAATTCCTGTCCTGAGGCCAGAGAAACAGAATGGAGGGGGGACAGGGTGAGAAAAGAGTGAGAAGAGGTAGCATGGCACAGTGCTTAGGAGCATGGGTTCTGGAGCCGGATAGCCTTGGCTGAAAGCTCTGCCACTTTTCAGTTGTGTGCCCATGGACAAGTGACTTCACTTCTGTCTTGGTTTACTCATATGTAAAATGAGGATAATAATAGAACCCATTTCATAAGACTAAGGTGGATGCAGTGAATGTATAAAGCCTCAGAACAGCAGTTGGTACACAGTGTTGTATAATTGTTTGCTATATAAAAATAAGCTTGCTGGGGCGGCCGGTTAGCTCAATTGGTTAGAGTGTGGTGCTCTTAACAAGGCTGCTGGTTCGATCCCCTCATGGGCCACTGTGAGCTGCACCCTCCACAACTAGATTGAAACAACTACTTGACTTGGAGCTGATGGGTCCTGGAAAAACACACTTAAATTAATAAAAGTTAAAAAAAAATACAAAGCTTTTTAAAAACAAAAGCATTTCAGCTTGCAGGTACTTGTTGAGGTTGTCAGTACACACATGGGCACATGGGCACACATCTGTATGCGTGCAGAGTTCTCGTTCAAGCACCTACCTGTAATTCATACGGTTCACCTCATTGACCCGCACTCAGATATACTCAGTGCTGATGCAAGATCTCTATTAAGACTCTGGACCTCTCTGAGCCTCAATACCCCCTCTGTAAAATGGGGTTATAATAGTACCTACAGCAGAGGGTGAGTTGGTGGCAGAGCAGCCAGATAGAGCACTTGGCACATGGTATGGGCTTGTTTCAGTGAAGCAAAAAGGGAAAAGAAAAAGGTTAGCAGACAGACAGATGGCCCAGTATGTTGACATGACATCTAATTTGATTCCACTACTTTCTGCCCCAGCCCTGCATCCCTCCCTTAGGCTTTCGAAGTCCTAAAACCTGCCAGGGTTTCTGCGGGTTTCCACATGGGACAGTGATGTTCCAGGGCTCCAAGACCACTGCACTGTGTGGCCTCCATCATTTGTGCCCACTCACCCCTGGGCCACTTTCTCCTTCCCTCTGACCACTGTCTCCAGAACTTCCTGCCCCCATACTTCTACCTTCCTGTGGTGATGCTCAAATTGGTACCTTCAGACAGCCACAGAATGAGACACATCCCTCAGGCCACCTCTGGGCAGAGACACTCAGGCAGCCAGGGAGTGGGCAGGGGAGGAATGGAGGATAAGAAGACAGGCTAGCTGAGCAAGGGTGAGTCAGAAAGAAATATACGGTAAGCAACCAGTGCTTTACAGGCAGGCTTACCTGGACTTGAATACCACTTATGACACCTACCATCTGTGTTTACAACCTCTGCATTAGTTTGCTCATCTGTAAAATGGGAATGATAATAGTACCTACTCATGCAAAGATGTATGCAGCAGGCTTAGCCTGAAGCTGGGCATACAGTAGGTACTTGATTAAAGTGAGCTATTGTCATTGTTCTCTTTCTGTTTTCTACTCTGGGCCCCTCTTAAGACTCCGTTTCTCTTGTTTCTTGGAGGTCAGGTTGCCAAACTTTTCCAGGACTCAAGTCTGGGAAACATCGTTAATATCCTGGTAACACGGCTCATCCTGCTCACAGAGGACCAGGTGTGGGGACCTCACCCCTTCCCCTGCACACCAACGCTGCCTGCCCTCCCCAGGGTGGCTGGCGCCCACACACCTCACTCTGTCTGTTCTCAGCCCACTCTGGAGATCACCCACCATGCTGGGAAGTCCCTGGACAGCTTCTGTAAGTGGCAGAAATCCATCGTGAACCACAGTGGCCATGGCAATGCCATTCCAGAGAACGGTGTGGCCAACCATGACACAGCAGTGCTCATCACACGGTGAGGGGTGGGGAGGGTTCCAGGACTTGGGCTGGGGGAACAAGTGGCCCAGGAGACCATCCAGATCCAAACGGGATCGCCTGCTGGGAGATGAAAAGTCTGGGACAATTAGCTGCCCCCTCAGGAGCCAGGGATGGGAGGGGCAGCTGGGAGCCTGAGAATGTGGGGAGGCGGGTATTGGGCCATTTGGGCGTTGATACACTCTTTCACTCATACTTTCCTTCATTCAGTCAGCCAGTTTCACTCATGCACCCCAGTATCCCCAAGGCCATCTGGGGACAGAGCATGAGGCTTCGGGGGAGAGGCAGGTAGTGCCTCCCAAGCAGAACTTAACTTCAAAAAATGGGCATGGTGGCATCATCAGGGCTTAGGGAGGCAGCCCAGCCTCCTCATTGCCCCCTCTCCTCCCACAGCTATGACATCTGCATCTACAAGAACAAGCCCTGCGGCACACTAGGTACCCACATCCCCTGGGTTTCAGGCACCTATGAAGGCAGTGAGCTGGATGGCCCTGGCCCTCACAGGGGTGGGCACCTGGCAGGGTGGACAGGGCTGGCCAACACAGCCCTGAGCCCCCAGCCCCACCCCACATGCCCATTTCCCAGGTTTGGCCCCCGTGGGAGGGATGTGCGAGCGAGAGAGAAGCTGTAGCATCAATGAGGACATTGGCCTGGCCACGGCGTTCACCATCGCCCACGAGATCGGACACACGTGAGGCCAGGGCACACAGGAAATCAAGGCCGGGAGGGTCCGGGCAAGTTCCTTGGCTCCCAGCAGAGCCGACACTCCTCTCCTCAGGTTTGGCATGAACCACGACGGCGTGGGGAATAGCTGCGGGGCCCGGGGCCAGGACCCAGCAAAGCTCATGGCAGCCCACATTACCATGAAGACCAACCCATTCGTATGGTCATCCTGCAGCCGTGACTACATAACCAGCTTTCTGGAGTGAGGACAGACCCGCCTGTCCTGCCCAGAGCCTCATGTTGGTGGCGGGGTTGGGGGAGTCCTCCGGAAATCAGGGTTGTGTCTCCTACAGGGCTGTTCCCTGGGACCGCTACCCATCCAGAGCCCCCGAGCTCAGCCTGAAGCCTCCCAGCATGACAGCTGCTTTTCTCCCACCATAGCTCAGGCCTGGGGCTCTGCCTGAACAACCGGCCCCCCAGACAGGACTTCGTGTACCCAACAGTGGCACCCGGCCAGGCCTACGACGCGGATGAGCAGTGCCGCTTCCAGCATGGAGTCAAATCGCGTCAGTGTAAATACGGGGTAGAGAGAGCCTTCCTGCTTTCCTTCCTGGGAGGGGAGGGGGCTGCAGGGACTGAGTGACTCCACATGGGCACCCCCCCCTGGGCAGTGGGGGTGGGAGAGCTGGGAAGGGGAGTGAGCCCCATAGGTCCTGTAGGCACAGCGGAGCATGGGGTTATACAAATGTCACAAGCAATCAGATCAGGGACAAGAATGGTATCTCCTGGTTCTCCAGACCTGATTTGAAGCCTGGGCTGGGGAGAACCTGGGAGGCCACCTTCTGTCCAGCATATCAGGCCACCTGTCAGCTGTGACAGGACTAAAGTCCCAAGACCCCTAACTGAGCCATTTTTAACCAAACATCCAGCCTTGGTGGAAATAATTCCCCTGGAGGAGAACCATCTTCCCCACTTGGCAAAGAACTGGACAGAGCCTTACAGGGACGCCCTGTCTTCACTCCCCACATCCTCTCCTGACTAGTTCACAAGATCTCCTGGCCCCAGTTCTTGGCTGGATGAACTCTCAGCCTCTTGATCACTCCCCAGCTTTTTCCTGAGATTTAGACTCAGCTCCCAAAGCCCTATTTGTGTGTAGAGAAGCGAGTTGGGGGTCCCGTTCTCATCTCCCCACAGGGAGCTGGAGGCCTGCTGGCTAAGCTGGGTCTGCCCCTCCCCTGCCCACCTCCCCCAATTCCCAAAACACGCTACCCATCTCCTCCCAGCTTCAGCTCTAGTAGCTGGACCCATTCCCAATCCTTCACACTTACGACTCGGAAGTTTAGAATTTGCAAGGCCACGTCCAAGATAAGGCCACCTTAACTCAAAACGGGGAGTAGGCAGCTGTTAAAATGCCCTCATTCATTCCAGTGCAAGTCAAGGGGACAAACCTTGGATCAATTGATATTTCATTGACATTCCTCTCTCCCTCACCCCCTAACTTGACTGGTAACTACAGCACCCTCTAATGAATTCCAAAAGAATCTGAAACGACCCTTGAGCTTCTGCTGTGTCCCAGGTATCTTAACAATGAAGACTATGGCTGACATTTACTGAGCACTCACTATATGCTAAGTATGTGGTACATATTATCTCACTTAAGCTCTTGAGAATTCTATTATCTCCACATTACAGATGAAGAGACTGAGGCATAGGGAGGGTGCCTTGCCCAAAGTCACAATTCAAGAGCATGGCAGAGCTGGGATTTAAATTCAGGTCTTTCTATGACTCCAAATTTTATAAAGGGGTGTGGGAGGGGAGGAAGTGCCAGAATATCAAGCATGGACCAGTGCTAGCTATTGTTGAATTGATTCTCCCTTTTATTTCCCCAAGGAACACGTTCCTGGCCCTCCTGGCAAAGGGGGGCATTGTTGACTACATGTAAATCGGTTAATATGTGTAAAGAGCTGGGCCTACCTAGTGCCTGGTCCAAAGATTGCTGTGGTCACTGTTCCTCAGTAACGGCATTGTGCAAGCCCTTTTGTATCTACTCTGTCACATGCCTCTCAGCCTTTTATGTAGGCAAGGCCCATCTTGTAGATGAAGAAACTGAGACTCAGAGGGGAAATGTGTTGCAAATGAGTGGTGGAATTGAAACTCTAGTAGCCTAGACCCATCCATATATACCACAGTGCACCCTAGTGGAGAAAAGGAAAAGCAGGACAGGGGTCTGCAGTTCTCCTTATGAGGTGTCAGAAGTGGGCTTGGGGCGCATGATATTTTTACAAATAGCCAGAACACAAGCTAAGTGAAGCCAGAAGACCAAAACGTTTTTTAAAAGTATCCTCCGAAGGGGCAGAAGGCGGGGACTCTGGAGGATGTTTGAGGAAGCGGGTCTGAGGACAACCCTCCAAACTTTTCATGTATGTGCACGTGTCTCTCAGAGGCTGACCCAGAAAAGGTCCCTTCCGACAGCCACTGAGTGGTCCAATCCCAAATATTCAAAGCTTGGAAGGATTAGGTTCAAAGAGATTACACTTAATTATAAAAATGAGACAGAAGGATCCCTACTTCACAAGGAAAGACCCTGGGGGGTGGGGCGGGATATAACTAGAGGGTCTAACCTGAACCCGGTGCGCTTGACCACGGGTATTAATCTGGACCTAAAGGGTCAGGGTGACATCCTGTGATTGGCCCAGCCCAAGCAGGATTCAGACAGAAAGAAAACAGGCTGATTTTTTCACTGAAGGAAGCCGAGGAACGTCCCACACAGATCCAGCCTGGCCTTGTCCTCTTCCAAACTCCCATTGATGAAATCTTTTGGGAGTTTCCCCAGTTTGGATGAGGGGAACAAAGAGAACCATCTGCTGGGAAAGAAGTTAGAGACGGGGCCCTTGACCTGAGCCATCTTCCAAGCCTGATTTTGCAGAACGGCTCTTTCATGGGCTGCTTCGCCCATCCCAAAAAGGAACCCAGAATCCTTTCTCTGCATTCCTCAGCGGGTCCCACGTTTCCTTCTAGAAACTCAGGAGGTACCCGGGACTGAACTGAAAAGGGGTTACATCATAAGGCCTCCAGTCTAGGGTAGAATCCAGGCTGCCTTTTCGTAGCTGTGTGACCGTACTGGTCTGAGTCTTGGTCTTCTTGCAGTAAAATGGGGAATAATGATGCCTAAGAGTTTATGGCACACGGTGTAGGCAGAGAGGAGGCCCAGGCCGTGCCCCTCTAGGGTATGGAAGAACATTCCTTGAGACTCAGGAAAGGACCGTGGGGGCCCCGACGAGGCAGTGAGCTAGCAGGTCGCCTGGGTCCTCCGGAGGGAGGAGGGCGAGCCTGAGCGGGCGCCTCGGCCCGCAGGAGGTCTGCAGCGAGCTGTGGTGTCTGAGCAAGAGCAACCGGTGCATCACCAACAGCATCCCGGCCGCCGAGGGCACGCTGTGCCAGACACACACCATCGACAAGGGGGTGAGCTGCAGCCGAGCCCCGGCCTTGGGCTACGCCCACCTGTGCCGCGCCGCTAGTTCCTGGTCGGCTCTGGCCACGCCCCTGGCCGGAGGCCACGCCCCCACCCGTCTCTAGCCACGCCCACACGCTTGTCCCAGGACTAGCTTCGCACCCTGTGCTGCAGCCAAAACCCTGCCTTGAAGAATGGCTCCCTGGTCACGCCCCCATATTACCTGACTGTATCCGGGTCCTCAAACCCGACCTCCGTCCTCCCACTTCCGCCCCATCCCGGGGGTGCCGAAGTCTCCGGTGGGAATGGGGTGCAGAAATGAGCACCGAGGATCCGCCAAGCCGGGCTCACCCCTCCCCATCCTACCCGCAGTGGTGCTACAAGCGGGTGTGCGTCCCCTTCGGGTCACGACCGGAGGGAGTGGACGGGGCCTGGGGCCCGTGGACCCCGTGGGGCGACTGCAGCCGGACGTGCGGCGGCGGCGTGTCCTCCTCCAGCCGTCACTGCGACAGCCCCAGGTCAGTCTTCAGGACCCCCTGCAAGGAGAGCTGGAGGGGCGCACCCTACTCCCCCTGCCCGATCTCTCTCCTGTCCTCCCACTCTTTGCAGACCAACCATCGGGGGCAAGTACTGCCTAGGTGAGAGACGGCGGCATCGCTCTTGCAACACCGACGTGAGTTCCCATGGGACCCCAAGCCCGGTCCTTCGGAAGAAAGAGGCATAAATCAGCTTCCAAGGAGCCGGAGCCGGTGCCGGCTGCCTGCCTTCTCGGGCACTTCTCGCCCGCTCCTTTCCCTGCCCCGTTACACGTGCCCCACCCTCTTCCCCCTCGGCCGAGCTCCCACTCCCCGCACCTCCCCAGGGATCTGGCTCCTTCCAACTCCTGCAGTGGAGGAGTCTCCCACCTGGAAATTGTTTCACACACACACACCCCGCTACAGCGCGCCCCGCCCCTCTTTTCATAGCCCAATTTCTCCAAAGAGCTCCGCCCCTGCCCCAAACCTGTCACTGAGCTCCCAGTCACCAAACCCAGTAGCCACGTTTTCGGTCTCTGCTTGCGCCCTCTTCTGACCAGGGACCACGGCCTCCCGTCCAAAACTCCCGCCTGGCCTGAATCACCAACCTTCTGCACTCCCAACCCCTCCTGGGCTGCACTTCCTCCTTTCCTCAGCTCTGCTGCTCCCTTTTTATATACTGGGGTTCCCTATGGCTGCGTCCTGTGTGTACACATCCAACAAGCACGAGGTTTACTGCAGCAGGGGGTGCTAAGAAGGGGGGTGAGTTTTTGAGTGAGGGGTGGGTTACCTAGCCCCCCACCTGGGAAAGGGGGCTCGTGTCTGGGGAATCCACACGCCCCTCACACTCCCAAAAGGGGCTGGGCACCTTCCACAATTTGCCTTGCTCCTTTCTAGACCTGCTCTCTCAAGAAAAGCCCCATGGTCTAAAACTAGAAACCTAAGTGTCATCCCCGGCTTGCACCCGACATCTAATGAGTCACCTAGTCCCATTTCTGATGCACCAGTCTCTCCAGCCCCACTGCGTGGACCTAACCTAGGCCACCATCCAATCCTTCACAGCCTTCTCCCTGGTCTCCCAGCCTCCCTGCCTCCAGCCTTATTCCTCCAACCCATCTCTGCTCAGAGCGTTTGTTCTTTGCCCTAACTCCGTCCCGGGACAGTTGGCCTCCCTCCCTTTCCCGTCTCGTGCCCCCAGGACTGTCCCCCTGGCTCCCAGGACTTCAGGGAAATGCAGTGCTCCGAATTTGACAGTGTCCCCTTCCGTGGAAAATTCTACACATGGAAGACATACCGAGGAGGTGAGTAGGGGGCTCAAGAGGCCGTGGGAGTATCCAACAGAAGGTGGATATGGCGTCCTGGTCTGCCCTGAATCCTCCCCTCACCTGAGGAGCCAGCGTGCCAGACTGGATGCTGGGAACCCCCATTCCTTCGGCTCAGCCTGCCCATCCTTGGATCTGGGGTCTGTCCCTCTTCGCCTCACCTCCCTCAGGGAGCAAGCAGGGAGCCCCAGAGCTGGGGCTGATGGGGCTGTGCCCCCCAGGGGGCGTGAAGGCCTGTTCGCTCACGTGCCTAGCAGAAGGTTTCAACTTCTACACGGAGAGGGCAGCGGCCGTGGTGGACGGGACACCCTGCCGCCCAGACACAGTGGACATTTGTGTCAGCGGCGAGTGCAAGGTGGAGGGGACTCCCAGAGAGAAGGGAGGGATGGGGAAGGTGGGGGATGGGCACCTCACTGACACCCCACCACCACTGTCCTCCCCAGCATGTGGGCTGCGACCGGGTCCTGGGCTCTGACCTGCGGGAGGACAAGTGCCGAGTCTGTGGGGGTGATGGCAGTGCGTGCGAAACCATCGAGGGGGTCTTCAGCCCAGTCTTGCCTGGAACTGGTGAGAGACCCTCACTTCCCTGTCACACTCAAGCTCAGCAAATCTCAGACCCAGGGACCCACTCGAGTGTCGGGATCCCAAAAAGTTCTGAGGATCCAGCAGTGCCCCAGATCAGGGTCAGGAAATGGCTTGGGATAAATGTCAGTTTAAATACCTAAACCTTAGCAATTAAGATGTCCACGGGGCTGTGGACCCAAATCTCCCCTCTTCCATCCAGGAGGCCTCTTGCCCAAGTGTGGTTCAGGGGACAGTGTAGGAGTCCAGGCAGATAAACCAGGACTCACGGGGGGCACAAGTGGGCAGGGATGGAGTGTTCCCAGGGGCCTCGGTCGTAAGTGGTGAAGCCCACTGCAAACCCAACTCTTGACTGCTAAAAGTACGTGTCACCCTGTGTGAATCAGAGCCTCCATGGTACCCTCTCCTCCCTGCCCAGGCCCAGACCTGCTGCTTGTTAGGGGGTTAGGGGGTGGATTGGGCCACTTTGGTGGTGAGAGAGGCAGGAAAGTTAGGTTCAAATTCCAGCCCAGCTACTTTCTAGCTGTCAAACCTAGGTGAATAGCTTTGCTTCTCTGAGCCCCAGTTTTGTCATCTGTAAAATGGGTGTGATAACACAACTACTTCCCTGGGCCGGAGCTGGGGGCACAGTGTGATGTCCCTGTAAGCTCTTGGTAGTGGTTACCTGCTATCATCCAGGGCCAGGGATGAAGGAGGCAGGCAGGTGTGGGGGATGGGCTGAGTGGGTGACACCTAGCTCCACTGTCCAGGGTACGAGGAAGTCATCTGGATCCCCAAAGGCTCTGTCCACATATTCATCCAGGATCTGAACCTCTCCCTCAGCCATCTGGGTGAGCTGGAAGTGGGGGGATAAGGATTGGGTGTCAGCTTGGCTGGGATTCTGATCCGTGTGCTGTCCCCCAGGCCTGAAGGGGGACCAGGAGTCCCTGCTGCTGGAGGGACTGCCTGGGACCCCCCAGCCCCACCGCCTGCCCCTGGCTGGGACCACCTTTCAGCTTCGACCGGGGCCGAATCAGACACAGAGCCTAGAAGCACTGGGACCCATTAACACATCTCTCATCGTCATGGTAATGATGGGAGGAAGCTACAAGAGGACATTAGCATTGTTGTGGGGACTCTGAGCTTGACTTCCCTTTGATGCCCCCCCCACCCCAGGTGCTGGCCCGGACAGAGTTGCCTGCCCTCCGCTACCGCTTCAACTCCCCCATTGCCCGCGATGCACTGCCCCCCTACTCCTGGCACTACGCACCCTGGACCAAGTGTTCGGCCCAGTGTGCGGGTGGTGAGGCCGGGGTGGGGCCAGGGGGTGGGCACTGGTCACCTGGGCTGGCCTGGGCTGGGCAGGGCTGAGCAGCCTCTCGACCGCCCCCAGGCAGCCAGGTACAGGCCGTGGAGTGTCGCAATCAGCTGGACAGCTCAACCGTGGCCCCCCACCACTGCAGTGCCCACAGCAAGCTCCCCAAGAGGCAGCGGGCCTGCAACACGGAGCCCTGCCCGCCAGAGTGAGTGTCCACCAGGGTGCAGGATCAGGGTGACAGTTGCTACAATGACAGTACTGCTGAGATCAGAGGAGCAGGTGCTCCCAGGATTGGGGTGGTGGTGTTCCCCAAGGTGGGGTCAGAGTCAGGAGGATGGTGCTCCCTAATCAAGTCCAGGTAGGCATCCTTCCTTGGGGTGACTACCCCCTGATGTGGGTGCAGGGAGATGATGTTCCAAGTGTGGGTTCAGGATGCGTCCTGCAGGAGGAACAGCCATCTCCTTGTCAGTTTCCAAGATGCTGGTTGCCGGGGAGGAGGAGGGTATGCTAGTGCCCCAGGGTCAAGATGCCCTGCCTGCATATGCTCACCCCGCACCCCCCACAGCTGGGTTGTTGGGAACTGGTCACGCTGCAGCCGCAGCTGTGATGCAGGCGTGCGCAGCCGCTCCGTGGTGTGTCTGCGCCGCGTGTCAGCCGCCGAGGAGAAGACACTGGATGACAGCGCATGCCCACAGCCACGCCCACCTGTCCTAGAGGCCTGCCACGGCCCCGCCTGCCCGCCTGAGTGGGCCGCTCTTGACTGGTCCGAGGTCAGCTGCCCCCTCCCGCCTGCGCCCAGCCCACTCCCTGTGCAGCGCCGGGCAAGGCCTGGGTGCTGGTTGCCCACTGACGTACCCCTCCCCAGTCACAAGCCCCTCCCGGTAGCCCTAGTGGGCCACCCTGGGCTGGTCGGAGGTTAGCTGGCCCCTCCTCTCCTCCCATTGGACCAGCATCCTCCCCATTCTCTGTGCACGCAGGGATGGGGGTGCCCACTGAGCATAAACCGCCTCCTCCACTGCAGTGCACCCCCAGCTGCGGCCCAGGCCTCCGCCACCGCGTAGTCCTTTGCAAGAGCGCCGACCAGCGCGCCACGCTGCCTCCCACGCACTGCCCACCCTCTGCCAAGCCGCCAGCCACCATGCGCTGCAACTTGCGCCGCTGTCCCCCCGCCCGCTGGGTGGCGGGTGAGTGGGGCGAGGTAGGTGGGCGCGCCCTGGGGGGGGGGGGGAACAGAGGCAGTTGGGTGGTGGCTTCGCCGTGATACCTCCATACCTCGCAGTGCTCTGCGCAGTGCGGCCTCGGGCAGCAGCAGCGTGCGGTGCGCTGCTCCAGCCACACCGGCCAGCCATCCCGCGAGTGCGCTGAGGCGCTGCGGCCACCGGCCATGCAGCAGTGCGAGGCCAAGTGCGACAGCACGCCACCTGGGGATGGCCCCGAAGGTATGTGGGGCAGAACGCTAAGGGACACCAAGAGGGCCCTGTCCAGAGGAAGCCACAGGAGAGCATGGGGGTCCTGCCCACCTCCCAACTACTGAAATGCCTTCCTGTCTTCTCCAGGCCAGCCTCAATTTATTAAGTGCTACTGTGTGCCAAGCGTTTTAGGCACCTGATCCCTTTGGGGGCCCAAACTCGAGTCATTCCCCCAGCCACTTCCATGACCTTCGATTTATTCATCTCACCAATATCATTACTTGCCCAATATTCTTTCTTCAAATCAGAATTTCTTAACCTCAGGCACTATTGACATTTTGGGCCACATGATTCTTTGTCGTGCGGCTGCCCTGGGCACAGTAAGATGTTTACCAGCTTCCCTGACCTCTACCACCTGAGGCCAACAGCACCTCTCCCAGTGGTGACAACCAAAAATGTCTCCAGACATTCGCCAAATCCCCCCCAAACATCGCAAGATGTCCCCTAGAGGGACAAAAATCACATCCCCTTGGGAACCACTGCCTTAAATATAAAAAGTTTTCTACCTAAGTAAATTTATTTTTCATAGCAATAGAAAAATATTTCATAGCAATAGAATTACTTACTCCAGGCACAGGAACCAAACTGCCTGGGCTTACCTTCCACCTCTGTACCTTCATTTTCTCATCTCTCAGGGTAAAAAATATGTTCACTTGAGAGACTTCCCGCATTAGGGGGATGAAATGAAATAATCCACGTGAAGCTCAAGGGAACTGAGACCTGATTCCCGCCTCCCTTCTCCCTCCCTCTGCAGAGTGCAAGGATGTGAACAAGGTCGCCTACTGCCCCCTAGTGCTTAAATTTCAGTTCTGCAGCCGAGCCTATTTCCGCCAGATGTGCTGCAAAACCTGCCATGGCCGCTAGGGGGCTGCGGCCCCCTGAGCCACAACTGGGCGCTGGCATGTGGGGGAGCCGGCCTGCAGCTGGCCAGCCTGAAGGAGCCTGCGAGGGCGGGAGCTGGGAGTGAAGGGTGAGATGGAGCCAAAAGTTATTTATTGGAAACCCCTGCAGGGCCCCTGGCTGGGCGATGGAGAGGAGCTGGCCACCCCAGGGCCCCTCCCCAACCCCTCTCCTAATTCACAGAGTCCCTCCAGGATGGGTTGGAGGAGGGAACAACTGTTCGCCCTAGAGCCCTTTTCACCCACCCCTACGGAGTCCCCCAACTCCCCCCACCTTTGATCGGAATATGTACTGTGAAGAGTGGGGGTGGGGAGGGGGTCAGTCAGTGCCCTGACCCCCAGCACTGCCCTAGCCCTCCACTCTGAGCTGGAGGGGGTCTATGTCCGCCATGGGGGAGGGGGATTAGCACCACCTCCCTGACACCCTCCCCCTGACCAGACCAGCTACCGGGGTGGGGCAGAGCTGGGAATATCCACCCCAACTTCTGCCCGGCCTGCCCCAGGGGGACCCGGACATCCAGGCCGCCCCCATCATGGTGCTACAGGCCCTGCCCTGGGGCCCACACACTCTTCGCCAGGAAGCCCTACATCAATAAAGTTCTATCTTGTGTAGATTTCCACACGCGTTGTGTGTGTCCCCACCCCAACAGCCCAGAAGGGGGCTTTTACCAATACAGATTAGAGTCCAGTGATTTTAGGACAAAAATACAGCTTGTCACAGAGGCTCTCAAAGCCATGCGGTCAGGCGCCTCCCATTCCGGTACACTCCAGCTGCACCTGCCTCCCAGAATTTCCTGTCTTCCCGCCGTCCTCCCATCTTGGGGCCTTTGCTTAAACTGTTCCCTTGGCCATTTGTACCCTCCCCTTCCCTCTTCACCTGGTTAATTCCTACTCACCCCGCAATCTCAGCACAAGGTCGCCTCCTCCCAGAACCCTCCCCTGATGTTCCCAACAAGTTGGGGGACCTCATGCCTGCATATAAACTTTTAGTGCCCGGAGGCATTTGCTGAGGTTTGTTGGCACCGAGACAATTTGTTGAGTAAACTTGCACAAAAGACAGGGAGAAAGGGGGTTCTCTCCATATGTGGCCACAAGGGGACAGGGGGCAGTGCAACAGGGATGTCCCCGTCCTCCAGGTTCCCTGCCAGGCTCTCCCAGCGTCTAGGTTTCTGCCTTGGCCACCTCCTCGCTATGTGGCATGGGGAGGTGACAACCTTTCAAAACTGCCGTTTACTCAGAAGACCAGTACATGGCTTGCTGATCTCCCAAAGATCAGGCCATGGGCCCACACTTGATGGGTCCTGTATGTGCTTGGTGCTGCTGGGAGGGGCCACATTCCCGTTTTATGAGAAAAATGGGGGGACCCTGGAAGGAACAGAGCTGGGGGTTGTTCAATCCAGATCTGACCTCCAAAGTCTGGGACCTTCCAGGTGTATCCAGCCCCTGGAACTATTCAGTCCTGCTGCTCTCTCTGTCTCTCCCTCTCTCTCTCTCTCTCTCTCTCTCTCACACACACACACACACACACACACTCGCACGCACGCACAGGCCATTCTGAAGGCAGGACCGGCAGAGGCCGCTCCGGAAGCAGGTGTTTATTCAGGGATGCCCAGAGCAGATACATGTCTGAAGTGGTTTTGATGAGACCAGAGCAGCCCAAATACTTCCTGGGGTCATGCTGAAGAGTGGTCAGTCCTGCAGCCAGCTGACCTGTGTGCTCCTTGTGGCAGCCTCTGTCCCCAAGGAATTGGAGAGGGGGCTTTCTGGGATCTGACAGCAGCTGCCATGAATCCTTGACCTCTCTCTTCAGGCTCAGAGCCCCGAACAGCTCCCTCAGCCCTGCCAGCTGCTGGAGCTCTCTCCCCGCCCTCTGGGCCCAGCTTCCCTCCCCTGTAGCCGCCGGCCCCTCCCGCCAAAGGAAGTGAGAGGGGGGCTGTTGTAAGAGGAACTAGGGCTGGGAGTCTGGTGAAGGAGAAGGAGCAGGGCCATGCCTGAACCACCCCCCGGAGCTCCCTGAGCCTACACCCCTGCCACGACCCATTTGGGCAGGAACCCAGACGCCAACCCCCACCATGGTAAGTCCTTCCACGGTGGACCCTGAAGTTCAGGGGTGGGAAAACCAGCCATGTAGAGGTGCCCTGGAGGCATCAGAAAGTGGAGTGATGGGAGAGGGGCACAGCACACCCTTTGGGGGTCCCTCAGTACAGCTCGGGTGCCCCCAGCATCCATCACAAGGGACCAAGCTCCCATAGGATGGACAGGATGCTAGAATGGTGATGGGGTGGGGGACTAAGGGTGGAACAGTAACTGGAGAACAAAGTGGCCGAGGGATCACATATGTCTGCAGGGACAGGGACACCCCTTTCTTGGGGCTGAGGAAATCCAGTTTCCAGCCCAGCTTGGTCCCTCATCTCCCCTGTGTCCTTGGGCAACTCATCTCCCCTCTCTGGGGCTCGCTTCCCACATACGTCATATTTGGAAATCAGTCGAGATGTGCAAGGTGTTTTGGGGACCTCTCAGTTGGAACTTCAGAAGGTCTGTGGGTTCAGCCCTGCTGAGTCCACTGCTGCGAGGGGAAACTGTGTCAACTGGGTGTTGGGGTACATGACGGTGTAGAGACAGCGTGCCTGTGCAGGTGATGGGTGGTCCAGCTGGAGCAATCACAGCCGTGCACAGTGAGACACAGCATGTCCACACTACCACTGGTACCCCTCCATGTGGGGACAGCAGGGGAGACACTGCAGTCAAAGGCGTCGCCGCCTGGTAAGGTTGAGGTCTAATGATGTCTGTGGTGACAGGGCGGGGCGAGTCATAGTCATAGATTTAGACCGAGCAGCATCATGACACAGTAAGAGAGCCTGGGCCGGCGTAGAAGTCACTCCCACAGTTCATGCATCTGCAAGCCACTTCAGCTTTCAGTTTTTGTCATTCTGTCAATGAAGGCATGTGGCTGGGACAGTCACAGAGCCAGTGATGACAACTGCAGGGCTTCTGGCAGTCGCCGCAAGTGGCTGACCAGGGTGGAGGCAGGGAGGCAGAGATTGTATTAGTCCAAGAGAGGACATCTTACTTCAGAAAGCTGATGATAAATTGGGCATCACTGACCCAAGGACCCACCTGCGTCACTCACAGCCAAGCGACCAGCTAGAGCTCTGGGTTTGGGACAGGAACGCATCCACGAAGGAGCCACACCAGGAAGACTCAGGGGCTCCATTGGGCAGACTTTGATCAAAAGAACAGGAAATGATTTGCTACCTCAGAGAAAAGCAACCCCTCCCAAGGAAGCTGTGCAAAAAATGCTTAGTCAACGGTTTGCTTGGCGCACAGGGTCTGGGAAGGGAGAAACTCAGCCCAGAGGCCCATGGCAGAGAAAAAGAGTGGGACCCATTCAGGGGGCCAGTACCTCCGACGTCTTCCCAGAGGGTGACAGGTGCCAGGGCGAGTGTTGAAAGACTCAGCCAGACAATGGAAAGTGCTTCACAGAGCACGTAACGTGCACTCAGGACACAGTAGCTGCCATTGTTTGTGATGCTCATTCATGGCTGGAATTAGTGGTAGCAGCGGGTGAAAGTGACTCGTTCTTGGTCGTTGAAGATGAGTTGCTGTTGAAAATTGGCTGTTGGGTCATTATTACCATTGGCGGCGATGATGTTGCTTTTGGTGGTTGCAGGTTGGTGGTAACTGGTTCTTGTGGGTGGACTGGGGGTAGTGATGGTTGCCACTGGTGCCAGCTAGTGATGACTATCAGTGCCTGCTGGCCGGTTGTTTTCAGCTGGAGCGTGGATCCATGGAATGATAGTAATTGGTGGTCACTGTTACTCAGAGTTGGGTGGCACTGGTGGTGTTTGTTTGCTGTTGGTTGTTCACTCTATTTTTGGTAACAATCTCGGGAGTAGTGGAGGCTGTTGGTTTTTTAAAGGGTGCTGTTGACCATTGGTTATGAGTGCTTGTTGGTGGCCATATTGTTGTGTAGTGGTTGTTGATGGCGGTTGGTTACTATGGGTTGCTGGTGCTAGTGATGATGGGTGGTGATGGTAGTGGGTGATGGCAAGGACATTGCTGGTGGAATCGGTTGTTGTTTCTGTCTGATATTGGCTGAGGTGTTGCCACTGGGGTTATCAGCAGTTTCTGTTTGACTTTGGTGGCGGGATGGGTGAAGGAGGCAATTGGCTGTCCTCGGGTGGTGATGGTGGTGACATGAGTGTAATAGTGCTTGTTTTTAAAGCGCAGACATGAAATAGAGAGACCAGCAATGTAGCTGCTTGATCCAGGGGCAGTAGCCATGGGAAGGCTGGGGTCCAAGAGAGAATTAGGAGGAAGGACTCTGGGAGGACAAGGGCCCCCACATGTTGGGGCTGACTAAGCTAAAAGAAAACTGAGGGAGAGACCCTGGGAGCCTTTGGAGGTAAGAATGTTGTTTGCACGGCCTAGGGCTGCAGGGTGCGGCACCAGGAGCACACCAGGGGGCCAAGGCAGGGCCAAGGGTGGGGGGCTGGCTCCAGCAGTCACAGATGCTTCACATCTCCTCCTGGCTGGCAACCACAGCTCACAGGACCCCAGCGAGGAAGGAAGTGGCTGTTTTGTTGCTCTCTCCAGCATGGGACTGCTCATCACCACCCAGGGGCAGGGTGGCCAGAACAGTTGGGGCAAATTGCAAAAGCTCCCTCATCCAGCCATTCCTCCTGGCCAGGTACCCTGTGCCTGTGGGACATGCCCACTTAAGGCAGCTATTGCTGCTGCTGGAGCTGCTGAGGAGAGCTAGCACGTCTGCTTCACACGCTTGGCCTCGTTGAATCTGCACAGCTGCCCTGGGAGGTCTGTGGCCCTCAATATTCTCATTTTCCAGATGAGAAAACTGAGACAGGAAGGTTAGGCAAGCCGCGGTACAACCCAAAAGTGGCAGAGGATTTCAACTCAATGACTCCCAAGGTCACACTTTTAACAGCCACCTTGACCTACAACCTCTTCGTCCTCCTACAAGAAGAGAGGCCACCTGGGGAGGGGGTGGTGTCCCCCACACACCCAAGGCCTTCCTGATTCGTGGCTCTTGCTGCCACCCCCAACCGCCTGGGATGTTCATGTTGCAAGGCCTGTTTCCTACAGGAAGTCCATACTGATCGCCCCACCTCTCCTTAGCACTGTCTGATGTGGACCCACAGCCTCCCATGGGCAATTCACTTTGCCCCTTTGGGGTCCACTGAACTCCCCTAGGCCTGGATCCACCTACCTCCATGCACAGTAGAGGCTCAGAAAGTATGTTCACTACAGGGCTCCAAATGCCCCTGGCCCTGCAGGAGCCATCACCTTGGTCACAAACAGCCCCTCCCTCCTCTGACACCAGGGAAGCCCCACCTTCCGTGCCGTGCCGTCTGCGTCTCTGAAGAGCTGAAGTTAGAAGCTACCTTCCCCGTCCCACCTCAGCCATCTCCAGCCCCGGACTGTCTTTCACAAGAGCCTAGCTGGTTGAGTCATACTTGGCTTGTGGTCAACTCTGACCACAACCTCTTCATTGAACCCCACCCCCAAGTAAGGGACTTAGGAACAAACAGTTTTCAGCTTGACCAGTGGAGACTTGGGGGCCACAGAGAGAGGGATACCCATGACACAGGGCAGGAGGCAGTTCCATCACAATGGTACTTCATTCATTCATTCATTCATTCAACAAGCAAACATATGTTGACCAGCTCCTATATCTGCTGTCAAAGACTGATCATTTCCACTAAATGCTCTTGGGGGCCACCAGCTGCCATTTCCTGAGGCACCCCAGTGCACCTTTTCTCTATGCTAGGTCATTTACTTTTCTCAGCAAATCCATGAAGGAAGTTTATTATGGAATCCATTTTACAGATGGGGAAACTGAGGCTTGGAGAATTAGTGGCCTCCCGGGGTCAGATAGTCAGTCAGCTCTCAAGCCAGGCCTCACACCCAATTGGTCCCATGCCGCAATTCTTGAGTGTCCTCCCACACACTGTACGCACTTGAGCAAAGCCCTCTCTCCGACTGCCACTAACTACCCGTGGATTTTAGGATGCCATGGAGCTGGGAGTGGATGTGGGGGTCCCGGGTGCCTGGGGCAGAACACAGAGGGAGAGATGGCAAGGACTGCAGGAGGCAGAGGACCACTCAGCCCGGTGGGGGAAGTGGGGAGGGACAGGAAGAGGAACCAAGTCCTCGGGGCCAGGAGAGGCAGACACAGCCAGCCTGGAGGCCTCTGACCTCAGAGAAAGGAAGTGGCCTTGAGTGTCAGCTCTGCCTGAGGGGCCCTGGAACATGGAGACTGGCTGACCCCAAAGGGGAAACCCTGGACAGGACCCATCGTGTCTCTGCCCCATGCTCATCTGACCCAAAGTACCAACCCCAACCACATCTGACCAAGACTGGGCTGGGAGACCGATAGCTTCATGAGTCCTCCCCCAGGTCTTCCCTCCTGCTGTGTGATCTTGGGAAGGACCCTTAACCTCTCTCTGCCATAGTTTTCTCTTCCACAGAGTGAACCTAATCATAGTACTGACCTCAGTATGTGCTGAGAGGATTAAATAAGGTGAATCACAGAAAAAGCTTAGACCAGAGTCTGGCAGAGAATAAGTGCCCATCGGCTGTTAACTACGGGTGCTATTGTTGTAGTCAGTTACCATAGTTACTACCCAAGGCCCCGCCCAGTGAGGTCTTCAGAGAGAGAATCCACTTCCTGTCCCTCCCAATAGCCCCCACCCTGACCATGAATGATGCCACTTTGCTCCTGAATTTCATGTCTTTTCTCACCAGCACACTTGGGTCTCCCCATCTTACAAACAGGAACCATGTTCCCCTGACCCTCCCCCCACCCCCACAGCTTCTTTCCCTCTTCCCCTTCTCAGCCAGACAGTCCCAAAACATCCTCCATCTGTCTACACCCCTGACCTCCCAATCTGACTTCTGATCGTGAGGTCACCCCCACTCTCCGTAGGGCCCCTCTTTGTCTCCCATGAGCACCGATGATCTCCAGTAGCTTGGGGTGCAATCAATGGCTCCCTGCTTCTCCCAACGGACCCTTGTTACCTGCAGTCCATCTCCGGTCCTGGCTGCCTCTGACCTCACAGCTGGCCCCCTGCTCAGCCTGTCATGGCACCCTCTCCAACCCTCCACGATGCTGCTCCCACAACTTTGTCCTTCCCCCACCCTTCCCAGTGCATCCCAGGGTTCTTAGCACATCACACCCAGCGCCCCCTTCTTATCACAAACATTTTGATGGGCCCCCTTAAAACTCTGAAATGCAATTCACAGGTATTGAAAAACACCGACGCCCACTGTTTCAAAAATAATTAATGGATCCCCAGCAATGCGGAGGAGAAAGTCATTTATAATGAAATGTGTACATAAATATGAAAGTGCTCATGCCAGTGGCCCAAGAATGGCCACTGGAGCCACCAGGTGCTCACACCTAGACATAGGCTTGTGTCAGCGAGCTGACAGCCCCACACACGAGTGGGGTGTAGGCCCCGTGAACACCACAAGCAGCATGAACTTCCAAATGCTGAACAATTCTTAGCAAAATCTGAACAAAACTAAAATCTCCCTTGATACAAGACAGTCACATGCCAGAAAAATGCAATGGGTATCAACCATGCAAAAAATACATAGATTTTCTGTTTATACATAAAATTGAATTTAGTTCTCAGTTCCAATTATTGATTATAAGCAGGTTTGTCACCTACGTGGATATCTGCTGGGTGGGATGGGGAGCTGCAAGCAGGATGATTATTTGAGTGAAAATTTGGCACCTGTGGCCCCCTTAAAATGCCAGGCATGTCCCCATCCCTGTGACAACCAAAAGTGTTCCCACAATTCCTAAAGTGCACCCAGGGGCAGTACGGCCCTGCTGAGGACGCTCCAAGCTTCAGACAATCAAGTCCAAATTCCTCTGTTTGGCATTCGAGGCCCTTCAGGACCTGAGCCTGGTTGACACCCTCCCTTCCATTCATTCATGAACTACCTGGTTCCTCACTCCTTCATTCACGTGAGACTTGATGTCTCGTTGAGCCAGGCATGGCCTAGCCCCTGCCCTGGGAAGCTCACACACCAGATGTGTGGGATGTCCAAAACATGGATGGGGTTATTGTGGGGGACGCCCAGGGGATTGTGGGAGTCCAGAGACAGCACCTGACCTGTCCAGGGAGAAGACCAGGGAGGTCTTCTCGAAGGAGGCATCCCCTGAGTCAGGTCTTAAAGGATGGATTGGCGTTCACCAGACAGGAAGGGTGTTCTGAGCAGAGGGCTCAGTGTCTGCAAAGGCTTAGAGGCACCTCAGGAAAATACTGAAAGAGTTCTTCCCCAAGGCCTTAATTACCAGCACACAGTAGGTGTTCAAGAATGTTTTGTGGAATGGATAGCTGGGAGGGCAATGGGAAGCCACATACAGAAGAAAAGCCACAAGATCGGATGTGCCATGTGAGAAACCCACTCTCACTACTCAGGCTGGAAGCAGTTGAAAGGGTTCGAGCCCTGACTCCCCACACTCCCTCCTCTGTGTCCTGCCCTGCCTCAGTCACACCTCTGCTCCTCTGTGGGTGGTTCGCTCTGCCTGGTGCAACCCCTCTCCGTGCACTTGATCAAAACCCTCTCAATTTTCAAGTCCTCTGGGTCATAGCCACTTGGGCGTATAGACACCAGAGCCTGACCTTTGCTGCCAGATGGACCCAGACTCGAATCTCACTCCCTCGAAAACAATGTAGTTATGTCCTTAGTCAAGTGTCAAGCCACTGCGCTTCCTGAGCCTCAGTTTCCCTCCCAGCCTACTCCCCGCTGAGTTGTTATGCAGATTGCTGGTAACATGGGGCACTTCCTGCCCAGTGTCAGGAGCTTAGTGACTGTTCTGTCACGCGCCCCTCTGCCCAGGCCTGTTGTCACACAACAGCTGAGGCCGGGAAAGAGCATGAGCCGCCCACCCAACTTTGCTCCCCAGAGCGGTTCATCTTCACATCAGCCCTGGCAAGTGAGCCTTCCTCTCATTTTATAGATGCGGCCACGGCGGCCCATGGAGGTGTTAGGTCACCCAGCCAGGATGACAACACAGACCTGCCCCACCACAGCGGGCATGTGTAACGTCTGTGGGCATTTCTTGACAAAACCCCCCTCTTCCATGGATCCCCAGTGCCCCCAGGAAAGGCTGTCTTCTCATTCACCTCTGCCCTACAGTTGCCCACACTGACCCTCCTGTTTGACCCCTGCCAGACTGCCCTCTGTCCAGCCTGCTTGTCTCCATTCCCTGGAATCTTCCTGGCAAACACTGGTCATCGCTGAAGATTTGACTGATTCCCAGCATCCTTTGCCCTTGGGGTCTTTCCTCTGAAGTTGCGTTTCTTTCTTCACCCTTTTCCCTTGTTCATTTGATTGGTCCTCCCTGCTAGGGCTGAGGAAGACTCCATCCCAGCCCCAGCCCTCTAGGAGCTCCTGGTCTGGGGGTAAGAGGCTTCCTGGAGCAGGGACATGTCATGTGAGCATGAGTGCACCAGACAGTGGAGCTCCAACCACCACCACTCTTCTGTTTGCTAGACTTTTCCACAGCAGGGGTGTACTGAACAGAGGCAGAGTGGGCCTGAGAGAGACAGTGTGCTTATATGTTTAAGGCACTAGATGAGTTCAGTTGGGCTGAAAGGAGAAAACATTCTAGGAAGGCTTCCTGGAGGAGTTCTTGTGAGGAGCCTGTGTCTGAGTCTCCTCCTTGGGGCCCTAAGGAAGGTGTCAACTGATGGAAAACAAGGAGGAAATAAGGGAAAGTGGGAGGCTGGGAAAGTGCTGGAGCTGGCACTGGGAAGGGCGAAGGCTCTGAGGATGGAGAAGATGGTGGCAGGGGCAGCAGAAGGCTGTGGGAACTGAGGAGCAGTGTCACAGCTGGGCACAGCAGGTGGAGGTTACAGAGGGGCTCTGGGGATCTCAGAGGTCTGGGCTGGGAGGCATGACCAGGAGAGAGGAAGAGGGGAGTAGGAGGAAAGAGACCATCTTGAGGTGGAATGGGTGGGCGTTGGGTCAAATGCCACTGAGAAGTCAAGGATTTGTTGTGGGCTTCAGTAGGGGGAAGGGAGTTGGGGAAGTGAGGAGCAGAGAGGCTGACACGGAAGTGAGGAGGAGGAGCTGTCATTCTGTCTGGCCTCTTCCTGGGGGGCAGGGAGCCCGGACTGGACCTCACCCACCTCCCCTGGTGCCTCCGAGGTGGGGAAGGAGGTGAGACACCATCAGAAGCTGGAGATGGAAGTGAGCTAGGGAGGGGCACGCTGAGGCACCCCACCCCGTCCCCCTGCCAGGGCTCACCTCCACCCCACCCCCCACCCCCAGGGCAGCAAGGAGCGCTTCCACTGGCAGAGCCACAATGTGAAACAGAGCGGTGTGGACGACATGGTGTTGCTGCCCCAGATCACTGAGGAAGCCATCGTGAGCAACCTCCGCAAGCGCTTCATGGACGACTACATCTTTGTACCCTGGGCCGCGGGCGGGGCCGGCACATGAAGGAGGACAGAGGGATAGGAGGATGGCTGACCCAGGGAGGGAAGGAGGGCAGGTGGATGAACACAGGAAAGGATGTCAGAGGGGCCTCAGCACAGAAGGGACATGCAGAGGCCTGAGCCAAACAATGGCGGATGGGATGGGCAGGGAGAGCACCGGGTGGTAGGACAGGGGACAGATGGAGTGACAGCAGGGCTCTCCTTTGGGGTGGCTGTGGGCCCTACTGCTCCCTCTGTCCCGGGGTAGCTCAGCCATAACTCTCCCATTCCCCCCATTCTGGACCCAGTCCTGATTTTTCCGAGGATTCCCAGGACACATCTGAGTAGCTCCATCCCTTGCTCTGAACAGTGGGGCTCTAGGAGGCTCTGGGGGAGCGGGATGAGGGGACAGGCCTGTGAGGGACAGAGTGGGCTAGGACACTGCATGGCCCTTAACCACCCGCCAGACCTACATTGGCTCCGTGCTCATCTCCATAAATCCCTTCAAGCAGATGCCCTACTTCACTGACCGTGAGGTCGACCTGTACCAGGGCGCGGTGAGGCCAGGGTCGATGGGGGTGGGCGGGAGGCACCGTCCCCAGGACCCCAGCCCCTAGCCCTCGGCTGAGACGAGCCTTCCCCCACCAGGCCCAGTACGAGAATCCCCCACACATCTATGCCCTCACGGACAATATGTATCGGAACATGCTCATCGACTGTGAGAACCAATGTGTCATCATCAGGTACGACAGCGGCCCCAGACCGTCATGCCCAGGCCCTGATCAAACAGCATCACTGCCCCCAGGAGACTGATGCGGAACTCCTTCCTGACCTTAACAGAGCCTGGCTGTCCCTCTCTGCCCCCAGCCTGGCTTTACTCCCCTTGTCACCATCTGACCCATAATCGATTTTATTTAGTCATTCTGTTACCGTCCATCTGTTCTCTAAATGTCAGTTCCAGGAGGGCAGGGATTTGTATCTGTCTTGTTCACTATTGTATCTCCAGTGCCTAGAAGAGTGCCTGGCACCCAGTAGGGAATGAATGAATGAATGAATGAATGAATGAATGAATGAATGAGTGAACGAACAATCAGGAACTAAAAAGGGCACTTCCCCTCCACCTGGCCATTGATCATTCCTTCTCTCACCCATTCTCAGTGGAGAGAGTGGAGCTGGAAAGACGGTGGCAGCCAAATACATCATGGGTTACATCTCCAAAGTGTCTGGAGGGGGCGAGAAGGTCCAGGTGAGGCAAAAACAGAAAGAAGGCCTGGTTTTCCTCCCACTCCATGGTGTTTCATCCCCCCACCCGTGCCTCAGCCTGACCTCCTCCCACCCCACCTGCCTCTGCCCCCAGCATGTGAAGGATATCATCCTGCAATCAAACCCACTGCTCGAGGCCTTCGGCAACGCCAAGACCGTGCGCAACAACAATTCCAGTCGCTTTGTGAGTCAATAGCCCCGCTTTGGAGCAACCTTCCCCTCCACATGGACTTTCTCACACACTCACACACACACACACACACACACACACACACACACACACGCGTATTTCCCAAGAACACAGGAAATACCTGCTCCTGAATGGGAGACTCATTTCATGCTTATGGTCCATCTGAAAAAGAGTCCCCCACTGGCTGAATTGTGGAGGCTATGGCATGTTTGTGTCACATTCTCACATACTCCCTTAGCTGCCATCATATCACATCTGTTCCTAATCACATTTCAGGTCCAAGTTATTCCTTCTTTCTTTCTTTCAAAAAATAGTTCTTAGGCTTCTTCTTTGTGTCAGGCGCCATGCTGGGCCTAATGGAAGACAAAAGAGGTAGACAGATCTGGATTTATGGTCTGGTTCTGTCACTAGGTATGTAGCTTGGACAAAAAAATCAATTAACTTGAGTCTCCTGTTTTCTCATCCATAAAATGGGGATGATATTAAAATCCATCTCATAGACCTCCACAATTTCAGAACAATGCCTGCATGTGGAAATGACTTAAATCCCATGTACTAATAAGATTTTTTAATTTCCTAACATATTATTAGTTATAGTTTTACTTTCTAATATATTTTTATCATATAATTATACTTTAAGTGTTTTACTCACTATTTTTTTACAAATTTCAAATACACAGAAAAATTGGGAAATAGTACAATAAATGCCTGTATGCCCGTCTCCTAGATTCTATCATTAACATTTTACTATACTTGCTTTATTCTGTCTCCATCCATTTTTTTGATGCACAACAAAGCAAGCTGCAGACACCAAAGCTTTCCTCCCAAACACTTCAATATGCAAATCATTATAGGCCATCATCATACATTTACAGTTCTTTTCTTTCTTTTAAAGTTTGCATACAGAAAAATACATAAATCTACAGTGGACCATTCACTGAGTCTGGAAAAATGCACACACTGTGTAACCCAAACCCCTATCAATATACAGAACATCACCATCACTCCAGAAAGTTCCCTTCTGTTCCTTTCTATTCAATTTCTACTCCCACCCTACCCTAGAAGCAACCATTCCTGTTTTTTCACCTAGATTAGTTTCAGCTGTTCTAGAACTTCATAGAAATGGAATCACACAGTATGTTTTCAAACTACTGAAACACACAAAAACATGGGTGAACCTCAAAAACGTATAATTACATTTTATCTTATATAGTTTATTGTACAATAGAATAAGTATGTCATATATCACAGGTGTCTGTGTAGTATGATGATATAACTTGTATTGCTATTAAATGGAGGTGGCAGAAAGGAGAAGTAAAGAGGTTTGTCTGCCCCCTAACCTCCAGCCAGAGCAGAACCCAGATGGTGTCAGACACCAAAGAAGGGGCTTGTGGGACCCTTGCTCTGGGCAGGGACAACATGTGGGAGACACTCAGGATCACTGGAACCAGTAGTATCGCATAAATACGTGGAAGCATCTATGTTGTGGTGGAGAGACTGGGAAACTGGTCAATAAACGGTGAGACTTCTGTGCTCCAGGCACAGGACTGGATGCCCCAAGTGAGGGCTGAAGCATCAGAGAGGGAGGAAAGGGCATTCTTGGCCCAGGACAGAGCTTAGGGGAAAATGGAGAGGAGGAAAGGAGCTGCTGAAAAGGACAAGCAGCCCATAAGTGGGAAGTGGGGAGAGGAAAGCAAGTTGAAGTCCATGGGTAAGAAAGGGAAAGAGACCAGGCTCATCAGACCCAGCCCCGACCCTCCCCCCACCTGCCCCGCTGGAGCCCTGGGGGGCTGACATTGTTCTGTCGGGTTCAGGGCAAGTACTTTGAGATCCAGTTCAGCCGCGGCGGGGAGCCAGATGGGGGTAAGATCTCTAACTTCCTGCTGGAGAAATCCCGCGTGGTCACGCAGAATGAAAACGAGAGGAACTTTCACATCTACTATCAGGTGCGTGGACGGGGGAGCCCCAGCTGCAGTCCGGGGTAGACAGTGGGAGGGTCCATGTCCGGGAGCCCACGACAGTGAGGACTGGGGCACCACAGGGCCTGTGCCAATCCAGTGCCAGATCCATGAGCGTCACTCACCCTCCAGCTGCTGGAAGGGGCCTCCCAGGAGCAGCGACAGAACCTGGGGCTCATGACCCCCGACTACTATTACTACCTCAACCAATCGGATACCTACAAGGTGGATGGCACTGATGACAGGAGTGAGTTCAGCGAGACCCTGGTGAGCACCCCCCCCCCCCCCCCGCAACCTCATTACAAATCAGGAAACCGAGACCTGGAGCGGGGCAGGGACATGCCCACGGTCACACAGCCAGTGGGTGGGAGAGGCAGGACAGAGACCGCGGTGTCCTGACTCTGCGTCTGATCCCAGGGGCCAGGGTGGAGGTGAGGATCAGTGGCACAGGCTCTGTCCCCATTGTGCCCACAGAGCGCCATGCAGGTCATTGGGATCCCGCCTAACATCCAGCAGCTGGTCCTGCAGCTTGTGGCAGGGATCCTGCACTTGGGAAACATCAGCTTCTGCGAAGACGGGAATTACGCCCGGGTGGAGAGTGTGGACCGTGAGTGGGGAGGGCGGGATGCAGGCGTGTGCATGTGTGAACTGTTTCCGCCTCGTTCAGCCCCCGGAGGATGAGAACCCACGAGGGCTATTTTGGTGTCACTGGGCAAAATAGGAAGAGACAGAAGCACCCAAAGAGGCTTAAGAGCCTGACCTGACTGGCTGCCCCTTTCCCTGCCCGGCAGTCCTGGCCTTCCCTGCCTACCTGCTGGGCATCGACAGTGGGCGGCTGCAGGAGAAGCTGACCAGCCGAAAGATGGACAGCCGCTGGGGTGGGCGCAGCGAGTCCATCGACGTGACCCTCAATGTGGAGCAGGCAACCTATACCCGCGACGCCCTGGCCAAGGGGCTCTACTCCCGTCTCTTCGACTTCCTCGTGGAGGCAAGTGCGGCAGGACTAGGGGTGGGAGAGGCCATCTGGGACCAGCCAAGTAGGGGAGGCAGGCGTGACTGTCACAACCTCACCAATTCCCGAATGTGGGAGGCATCAAGCAGGGGCAGGAGTGATCAGATGGAAAACTGAGGGGCTCCCTCTGGCCGTGGCTTAGAGCCCAGGAAGGAGGCGGCTGAGGCTGTTGGAGCCGTCAAGCCTGGACTGGGACGGCGCTGTGGCGATGGAGAGGGGTGGGTGCGTTTGAGAGCCAAGAAGAGGACTTTCAGGAGGACAAAGGGACGGACTGGATGGGGGCAGATGGGAATGGCGTGTGTCAAGGTCAGGAATGATGACAACAGTCGCTAATATTACGTAACACCTAGTGTGTGCCTGGTACTGTTGTAACTGTTTTACGTGCATCAATTTATGCAACTTTTCAGAAAAGCCCTGCAAGACAGTTGCTATTATTAACCATTTTAAAGATGAGAAAATGGAGAGGCAGAGTGGTTCAGGGGCAGAGTTGGCTCCCCAGGCAGGAACCCGGATGCTCTAAGACCTGGGGTCCTCAGGTGGGTGCCTGAAGGTGGTATGCACAGAGCTGCGGAAGGCAGGAGACAAACTGGTGTAAGGGGACATAGCCTGGCAACGTGGCTAAGAGCATATCAAGGGAATTGCAGGCTGGTACTCACCTCCTGTCTCCACCCACATCACAGGCCATCAACCGAGCTATGCAGAAGCCCCAGGAAGAGTACAGTATTGGCGTGCTTGACATCTACGGCTTCGAGATATTCCAGGTACGGCCTCTGCTCCCCGGCTCACACGCTGCCCCTCCCTATGCGCCCTGGGCTGTCCCAGTGGCCCCAGCAGCCCCCAGCATCAGCCCACTGAAGGAAGCACTCTTTTCCTCCCTCGGCAGAAAAACGGCTTTGAGCAGTTCTGCATCAACTTTGTCAATGAGAAGCTACAGCAGATTTTCATCGAACTCACCCTGAAGGCTGAGCAGGTGCGCAGGGCGGCCAAGGGGCCAGGGACATGGGACATGAAGGTCACTGAGCAACCGGGGGACAACCCAGCCCCCCATTCCCACCTCTCTCTGCTGACCCATCCAGGTCCACCATGAGATTTCCTTCGGAAGAGGTTTTCTACCTGTAAAGCTTTGACAAGCACTGGGGAATAAGCTCTTTGTTCATTCCTTCACAATTACTCACTGAATCCCTGCTGTGTGCCAGGCCCTGTCTGCTGTGCTGGGAGACAGCCATGAACAGCCCAGACAAAAATCCCTGATGTTTTCATTCGTCCCGTCCCGCAGATGCAGAGCCTCAGTCAAGGATTCAGGGCAAAGACCAGGAGAGGAGTGAGGAAGTGAGGGAGGGATTTTTGAAAAGAACTCCAATAGGGTGTGTGAATGAGCAAGTGGGGCTCCGTTCTGCTGGGCCTCAGGGAAACTCTGCAGAGCAGACCTCGGGGTTGGCCCACCGAGGAGCGAGGGAGCCTGGGTATTTATCCACCAGCTTCGGTCTGTCTGTGGTCGAGGGCTGCTGGGGTTGGCAATCCAGCCTTCCCCACACAGGGCAATGGGCTTTGTCACTGGAGACAGTCCTAATGATGAGATCGTGGGGGAAATATGGGAGGGGGTGAACACCTGCCCCACTTCCTTCGCCCATGCTTGTGGAGCACACATTCTAGAAATGCACACACCTTTGCCCAGTACCCACCCCCATTGCCTCCCCCAGGAGGAGTATGTACAGGAGGGCATCCGCTGGACCCCCATCCAGTACTTCAACAACAAAATCGTCTGTGACCTCATCGAAAACAAGCTGGTGAGGGCCGGGCCAGCATTGGGGGAGGGTCTCGCTAGGCCCCAGAGCTGAGCCTGGGAGACCTGGGAGGTGCTAATGGCCCCTATAGGCCCTTCTCAACCCAGGAGCACTGACATATCTCTTCAGCCATCTCACCCACTCACTGTCCACCTGCTCACCTTTCACTTATTCACTCAACAAACATTCCCCCGGCCAGCCTGCTCAGGGACAGAGGGGTCAATGCTGACAGATCCCCCACCAGGCCTGCCAGTCTGGGGCAGGGAAGGAGGCGTGGATCCCTTATGGGGTCCCTCACCCCATCCTGTGTCCCAGGGAGATTCCACAGCAGCCCCCACACACACACCTGGACCCCCACCCCCTCCACTCCCACCCTGATGAAGCTCTTTGTGCCGCTGCCGCCTCCCCATGCCCGCAGAGCCCCCCAGGCATCATGAGCGTCCTGGACGACGTGTGTGCCACCATGCACGCCACGGGCGGCGGCGCCGACCAGACGCTGCTGCAGAAGCTGCAGGGGGCCGTAGGCAACCACGAGCACTTCAACAGTTGGAGCGCTGGCTTTGTCATCCACCACTATGCTGGCAAGGTGCGCTGCGCCCCTCGCCCTGCTGCTGGGTGGCACCCAGGGGCACCCCCTCACAGACCCTGGGTGCTCCAGGCTGCAGCCTCCCAACTTCCTAACGGAAGGAGCCCTTGGGTACCCCCAGCCAGGGCTGCAGAATTTCACCCACCCCCTTCTCCAGCCCTATCCCAATTGACCAGAAACACGGACCTCACCCACTGACCCCCAGAAACTGGCCTGGGCCCCCCACCATGCCTTCAGCCAGAGCTGCAGAAACCCACTGGTCCCTGAACAAGGCCACAGCTCCTCCTACTAACAGGACAGCTCCCATTTACAGGACAGAAACTCCCTCCCATTGACCCCAAATCGGGCAGCAGACTCCCAAACCCCAATCTGAGCTGTAAGCCCCACTAAGCCCCAGACCCAGGACACAGCCCACCACCTTCTGACCCCAACTTGGAGCCCCCCAGGCCCTTGCTGCAACCTACCACCCTCCAAAATGGGCTACAGCCCCTATAGACCCCTCCCCAAGGCTACAGAAATCCACTGGCATTCCACCCTGGCCACGGTCTGCCTCCCCAATTGTCAGGACTGCAGCATCTGCCACTGACCTTCACATGGGTGGCAGAGGTGAAGGCTGGCAGTGGCCCACCAGTCTCTAAAATGGGCTGAAGCCCCTATGTTCCCTGAGCCAGGGAATATCCACAGCCAAGACGATGGAGAGCCCCCATGGGGTAGCAGACCCAGCCCACAAGCCTGGCTCAAGTCCCCCAGGGTCTTCAGCCACTGCTGTAACCCTCCCCCGACGAGCCCCCCATGCCCCCAATTGGCCAGAACACACATGCTCAATCTGACCTTTTGACGTCCAATCAAGTAGCAGAAACCCCACCCCAGGGAACCCTGCCCTGGCTCCAGCCCACCCTCTAATCTGGACTGTAATCCCCACCTCCCCTCACCTCTGACTCAGACTGCAGCTCCCACCCTCCAATTTCAACTTGAGCATCAGACTTCCAGGGTCCCCAGGCCAAAGCTGCTGCTGTCCCTTGCCCCCTATTCTGAACCATAGATACTGTCCCCCGTCCTCTCACCCCAGAGCAGGACCCCTGACCACCTGGTCTGTAAGCCTCCCTACCTACCCAAGCCTCAGCCCCTCACACCCCCTAATGCCACCTTCCTCCAGGTCTCCTATGACGTCAGTGGCTTCTGTGAGAGGAACCGGGATGTTCTCTTTTCCGACCTCATAGAGATGATGCAGACCAGCGAGCAGTGAGTGGTCCCAGATGTGGGGACATCTGGATAGAGCCGCCCCATGGGAATGGGGGAGGCCCAGGGACCACCCTACCTTCCCCAGAGCTCCCATCACACCACTGACTTTGTGGGGTGGCTGTGTGACAAGGACAGTATTTCCAGTGACTGGTTCTGATTAAACAGTAACCCTTTGGTCTTTATGGCCCTTCCAGCGGCCCGACTAGAAACCCATGCAGGGTACGGACAGTTTCCCTTTTTACGCAGTGAAAACATCACGCTCTACACTTTCCTGTATGAACACACATGGATCCATCTCCCTGATCACAGCTGCCTACCAGGTTCCATCTTTTTGGCTTTACACCTCAAAAAATTTTATTCCAGCTCTGCTGTGGATCAGGCACCATTTGAACTTGTGGGGATAGGTGGCGAAACAAGTCAGAGATCACGGGTGCTCTCATTTCGCTGACAGCCCAGTGGGGAGACAGACACTGAACTAGAAAAAAGGCAAATAGAAGCTAGCATCAGGGGAATAGTCGTAAGACGGTGGTTCTGAAAGGGCTGCGAGTGTGGTTCCTGGACCACCCACTTGGGCATCCGCTGAGCTGGTTACAAATGCAGAATCTCACGCTCCACCCCAGACAGACAGAATCGAAATCTGCATTCTAACAAGATCCCCGCCCCCACCTCCTAGGGTGCCCGGTGCACATTAAAGTTTGAGATTCACTGATCGAGAGCAGAGCTGTCCAATATATTCCACATCCAATAGATTCAAGCTACACATGTAGTTTTTAAAAAAAACAGCCTTATTCGGGTACCATTGATATACCAGTAAATGCACCCCATATAAGAAGTGGTTTTTAGTACAGAGACTACAATCCAGAACATTCTCATCACCCCAAAAAGATCCCTCATGCCAAATTGCAGTCAATCCCCAGGCCCATCACCTGTATGATTTTGAATTTTCTAGTAAGCACGCTTAAAAAGTAAAAAGGTGAACAGGTGAAACAGGTGGCATTTTAAAATATCTTCTTTAACTCACTATACCCAAAATATCATCATCTCAACATGCAATCGATATTTAAAAATTACTAATGAAATATTTTTCATTTGCTTTTTCCGTACTGCGTATTCTTTGAAATCCAGTATATATTTTAACACTTACAGTACATCTCAGTTTGGACAGGCCAAGTTTCAAGGGCCTCAATAACCACATGTGACCAGTGGCCACCACCATGTTGGAAAGCACAGAGCTGTGGTTCTCAGGAGGCGGGGGGGTCCCTGGACCAGCATCATCAACATCCCCTGGGAACTTGTCAGAATTTATGGGGAGCCAACCCAAGTGGGGCAAGGTCCTCTGTGTTCGACAAACTCTCCTGGTGATTCTGGGGCCCCCTGAAGTCTGAGAACCACTGAGACTCATGTTGTGAAGAAAAACTAAATTAATAAAGGGATAGAGAGTAGGGAGGGCACCATTCTTTTTTTTTTTACTTTAATCTTTTAATTATGATAAAATACACATAATATAACATTTACCTTTTCACTTTAAGTTGTACAATTCAGTGGCATTAAGTATAGCCACAGTGTTGCACCACCATCACCACCATCTAGTTCCAGAACTTTTCATTCCCCCAAATGGATACTCTGTATCTATTAAATAATGCACTCATTCTGTGTTGCGGTAAACAGGGAAGATCTCATTGAGGAGATGAGGAAGGGAGCCATGATATACCAAAGTGGATTTAATGGATTCCCTGTTGCTGGACACTTAGGTTATGCCCATATTTGACTATCACAAACAAGGCTTCAGCGGCGTCCTTCTCCATATTTCTTTGCATATTCATGTCAGCCTGTGCATGTAAGATGATTCCCTGTTGCTGGACACTTAGGTTATGCCCATATTTGACTATCACAAACAAGGCTTCAGCGGCATCCTTCTCCATATTTCTTTGCATATTCATCTCAGCCTGTGCATGTAAGATGGTTCCCACAAGGGGACCTGCCTCTGTTGCCCAAGATACTGCATTTTCCTACTTAATTTAACTTTTTTTCTATTTTACTTGCTACCCAAGCCCTGTGTGGTCATGGCAGAAGAAATAACAGGGCAAATAATCAAGGAACTGAAAAGGATGAAATCAACCCACCAGTTCTCACCATCTCATCCTCCACACTCAAGAGCTATAACTGTGCAGCGTGCCCTCTGGGTCCGAGGCACCTAGGCAGCCCCACCTCTGGGAGAGGGCACCCCAAGGTCCAGCTGCACCTCCAACCCCTTCCTTCCCCTTGCCTAGAGCCTTCTTCCAGATGCTGTTCCCCGAGAAGCTGGATGTAGACAAGAAGGGCCGCCCCAGCACCGCCGGCTCCAAGATCAAGGTAGACCAGGGGCAGGCAAGGAGGAGCTGGGCATAGGGAGGGCTGGGTCTGTTTTTCTCTTCGTTCCAGTGTCTGCCACTCCCCCATCCAGGCCCTCTGCCCCTGTCTCTGGCACCCTCTGTCCAGCAGGGTCTTCTTCCAGCTCTGGGGTTAGGGAGCTTGGACCAGCTTCCTCAATGGCCCCCTAACTCCCTAAATCCAGAAGTGAATCATCATCCTAATAATGTTTTTGGTCTTTTGGTCACTTTTTTAAATTGTGGTAAACTATACATGAAATGTACCATCTTAACCATTTGTAAGTGCACACTCAGTGACATTAAGTCCACTCACACTGTTGCGCAACCATCCATCTCTAGAGCTTCCTCATCGTCCCAAACGGAAACTCTGTCCCCATTAAACACTCACTGCCCTCCCCTCCCCCAGCCCCTGGCCGCACCATCTACTTCCTGTCCCTATGAATCTGACTCCTCTGGGGACCTCCTGTGAGTGGAATCACACAGTATTTGTCCCTCTGTGTCTGGCTTATTTCACTGAGCATCATGTCCTCAGGGGTCATCCATGTTGTAGCAGGTGTCAGGATGTCCTTCCTTTTTAAGGCTGAGTAATCTTCCATTGTGTGGATGGACCACTTCTTATTTATCCATTCATCTGTCAATGGACACTTTGGTTGTTTCCACCTTTTAGTTAGTGTGAAAAGTGTTGCTATGAAAATGAATGCTCCATCCTTGCAATATTTTAATACCCATGTATTGAGCACTTGTCAGTGCTGGCAGTAAACACAGGGCAGTTTACACATGTGAGACTAGCTCCACCTGGCAGAGGGAGAGACCAAAACTCAGAGAGGTGCAGTCACGGGCCCAGAACACACAGCAGAGCCACGATCAACACTGGAGTCTCTCCTGCCGCTCCTCCCAATCCCCCCCACACACACCTGGAATGATTTCCTGTCTCATCTCCCCTGAGGGACTAAGACAGACAGCTCAAGGCTGGCCGGCCTCAGGCACACACATGAGATTCCCTACTTCCAAAGCCCTGATCCCTCCCTGAAGCACAGGTAGGAGTGTTCTGAGGCCTGTGTTCTCCCTAGAGCTCAGTTACTCCATCAACAAACATTTGCCAGCCCCACCCCACCTCCTGGCAGATCCAGGGTGGGAGGAGAGAGGGGCCAGAGATCTGATCTGTGCACCCCCGACCCACCTTCTCCTCCACCGTAGAAACAAGCCAATGACCTGGTGGCCACGCTGAAGAAGTGCACACCTCACTATATCCGCTGCATCAAACCCAACGAGACCAAGAGGCCCCGCGACTGGGAAGAGAGCAGGTGACCCCCCAGCCCAGTCTACACTGCTTGTCCCCAGACTGACCCTCCTTCTGGAACCCTGCTGGGGGTGCATGGCCCATCACAGGACTAACCCAGGCTGACCCCTAGGACCAGAACAAAGCCCCTCAGGGCCTCGGGGTTATACCCAGAACTGACCAAGCCAACCCCAGGGCCCAGGGATGACCCCCGACTGACTGGAGGATGACCCCCAGGACTAGCACCGTCTCCCTCACAACCCCCAGACCCCAGGACCCACCCTACATGTGACCCTGATCACAGAACAAACAGACTCCTTCCCCAGAACCCAGCCCCACACCCCACAGAGCTGACAACCTGGGAACAGCGCCGCACCCCTGCCCCAGACTGCCGCCAGCAGAGCCCCTCCCACTCCTGGGCCGGTGAGGCCCCGCTGCTCAGGCTGCCTTCCCCGCAGGGTCAAGCATCAGGTGGAGTACCTGGGCCTGAAGGAGAACATTAGGGTGCGCAGGGCGGGCTTCGCCTACCGCCGCCAGTTCAGCAAGTTCCTGCAGAGGTGAGGCACCCTGCCACCCGGGGCCCTGACCGCCCCCTGCAGAACAACCACCAGCTGCTCAAACCCTCCCAAACCCTCTGCCTCCAGGTACGCCATTCTGACCCCCCAGACGTGGCCGCAGTGGCGCGGGGACGAGCGTCAGGGGGTCCAGCACCTGCTGCGGGCAGTCAACATGGAGCCAGACCAGTACCAGATGGGGAGCACCAAGGTCTTCGTCAAGAACCCCGAGTCGGTAAGTGTGTGTGAGAGACGGGCAGACAGGCACGGGCTCAGGTCCTGCTCTCAGGCCACGGTGTGACATGGGGCACATGTCCTCACCCCTGCAAGCCTGTGTCTCCATTTGGAAAGTGAGGAGAGTAATAACAGCCGCCCTGCAGGACTGGGGTGCGTATTAGACAAAACAGGAAGGCCACTGCATAGTGCCCGGTACATAGTAGGTGATCAGAAAAACCTAAAATAGTTGGGCAGTCCTTGGTGGCCAGGAAGCAGTTGGAGGAGCACATGGCCACCTATGGTGACGGCCCCTTGGAAGGAATAAGGACTCACGGCTTATCTAGAATGTGTTTTTGTCCCTTGTTTCCTTTCTTCCTTTTCCTTCCTTCATTTCCTTTCTCCCATCCTGTTTTCTCTTTCCTTTTCTTCCTTCATTCCTTCAGTCGTGGACACATTCAGTCCCTGAGCCTAAGACTCGTGTCAAAGTGGCAATTTTCTTATTCCAAGCCCAACCCTGACGTATCCAAGACAAACCTCATTCCACATTCTCCCACCTAGAACAATCCCTCCAGCACTACCATCAGCGCTGAGCCTTTTAGCAAAAGGTTGGAAGCACCAGCGACGTCATGCTGCCTCTGCTTTCAGGGACAAAACAAAGCCACAAGGTCAATGTTGACTGTGTCCCGGGATGTCAGATACAGAATGGTGACTGTAGTTAGCAACGCTGGATTGTATACTTTCAAGGTGCCAAGAGATCCTCCATGTCCTTACCACACAAAAGAAACGGGAACTATGTGAGGTGACGTAGGGTTAGCTAACCTATAGTGGTGACCATTTTGCACTATATACGTGTGTCAAATCAACTCTTGTACACTTGAAACTTACGCAGTGTTATATGTCAATTATGTCTCAGTAATGCGGGCGGGATCTTTTAAAAAGCAACAATGATAAAAAGAACAAAACAAAACAAAACAAAGCAAGGAACCCCCTAAGGGCCTGCCTGTCCACCTGCTTCTACCGTGTTTCCCAAAAAATAAGACCTAACCGGAAAATAAGCCCTAGCATGATTTTTCAGGATGACATTCCCTGAACGTAAGCCCTGATGCGTCTTTTGGAGCAAAAATGAATATAAGACCCGGTCTTGTTTTTGGGGAAACACGGTATGTGAGGTTGGAAAGTGAAGAGGGAGCTGATAGTCTCAATGAGCCGCCCTAGTTCACCAGACTCTCAGGTGAATCCTAGGTTCTCCAGCCCAGGATAAGCTGGAGCCATGGGGAAAGGTGTGCTGGGGATGGGACCAGGGCCAGCTGGATGCCATATCACTGGCATAATCATGGTGCCCACGTTTGGCACTTCAGGGACTTCATGAAGACAAGAAGGAGAATGTTGAGATGATTCTCGACATTACTGTAACTTACAGGTAGCTGTTCTCTCACCAAACCAAAAACATAACACAGAGGAGTGGAGACTCTAGAGATTTCACAGCTACAAAAATAGTCTGTCTTGGGAGGTTAGGAGTCCTTGTCCCCAAAATTTGTCTGCATCCGTCTCCTAGATCTTTTCCCTGTGAATGCACTTTGCTCGAGAAATTAAAACAGTCTGGAATCGCATTCAAAGTAGATATCGTTACTGATAAAAACTTATCGTGAACCAAAATTGTCCATGGCTATGACTACACCTGAAACAATTCAATTTGTAACAGATAAGGAAAAACGGAAAGAGGAATGGGAAGAAAAATATGAGGATGGGCAGGAGAGAGAGAAAGAGAATCAAGCCATCTTGCCAATTACTGGCAGACTGTAAAATCTGACTCTGAAAGAAACAGTTAATAATTGACACTGGAAAAAAAAATAGAGAAAATAAAGTTAGCTCTGGCTAAGACTATAGAAGGTAAAATCAAATTTTGACCGAAATTGCAGTCTGCACATTTGGAGGTGGGGAAGATGAACTGGCTGAAAATAATGAAAGTCACAAAACTAAAAGTTTAGTGGGAAATTTTTATAAGGAAAAAACCTGAAAATTTGCACAGGAAAAAAGGTGATTCGGATGAAAAGAATATTAGTAAAATGAAAACAGTTTAACTGTGCTATATGAAAACTTGATCCAGGAATTAAATAAACCTAATGGAGTCGCAGCCTTTCTCAACCATAAATGCACTTACAGTGAGATAATTGTCAGTAGGATTTTGTTTTTTGTAAACATGGGCATAAATATCCTTGAATGTGTTATATACCTGCTAGTCTTCACTGCCCATCACCCCAGGTGTGTTAGTTTCCTATGGCTGCTGTAACAAAGTACCACTGGATGGCTTAACCCAACAGAAATTTATTTTCTCACGTTTCTGGAGGCTAGAAATCCAAAATCAGGGTGTCACAAGGCCACACTCCCTCTGGGGGCTCCAGGAAAGACTCCTTCCCTGCCTCTCCCTAATCTCTGGTGGTAGCCCACAATCCTTGGTTTGTAGATGCATCTCTGCCTGTCATCACATGGACTTCTCTGCTATGTGTCTGGGTCCAAATTCCCCTCTTCTTACAAGGACACCAGTCATCTTGGATTTAGAGCCACCCTAATCCAGTGTAATCTCATTTTAACATGATTATATCTGCAAAGACCCTATTTCCAGATGAGGTCACATTCACAGGTTCCAGGTGGACATGAATTGGGGTGGGGGGTGCTATTCAAGCCAGTCCACCAGGATAAACACAGATTTGGGTCTTATCTCACTCACCTCCCCGCCGTACTTAGCACACCTACCCTTGCCTTCCATAGCATGAAGGAGATGCATTTTAAACTCTGCAGACAGGAAGGCCCATTTCTGAAACTAAAAAGGAATCCTCTTCACTGGGCAGAAATTACAAGGTTGGGGACACTTGTCCCATCTGCCCAGAACAGCTAAGGGGCAAGAGGGTTCCTGATTGGCCCATTTCCAGTTCTGCAGGCTGGTCTCCCTTTATTCATACCTGTCCCCCTCAGCAAACCACAGAATGCACTCACATGCCCTCTAGACACCCTGTAGGAGGCATTACTCAGACACACGTTGCACACAGACCCACCAACCATAGACTATCAGAGAAACAAAATAATGCATACGTAAATCACTGTATTCCCTGCAACCTATGAAACTGCAATGTTGGTTTTTTTCTTCCTGGTGAGAAGACTCCCCACCTTTTGTGAACAGTTATGAACACCCACAGCTTTAAAAATCCTCCAAGATATATTTCTAAACGTGCATTCGAACCCAGTATCTGCAGAATCCTTTTAGTCCTTGCAGGAGACCCTGGGTTTCTGGGAGACGTCAACCACATCAACAAAATGGGCGCCCAGGCTTTGGGCAGTGATGAGATATTTGTGTATTTGAGAAATCCCTCTGCGTAAAGGGTTCATTTTCTAAATAAAGCCCAATTTTATTTTCAATAATATTTCCCATCTTCACTGATTGAAAATTGTATCCCTTTTATCACTAAACTTCGGTTTGAATTAGGATGTTTCCCAGCCATTTGTCCTATTGCAATAGATTGTTCTAGTCTTTGACCAGCACCGCATTGTTGTTTTGCTGTAGGTTTCTAACTTTTCATATCCAATGGGTTCTTCTCCTTAATATGTTCACCTGTTATTATTCCAAATAAACAGACATGTTTCACAGCATTTCCACTATGACTTGGTCTGATATAGTTTATTTCCTAAGACCCCTCTGGGCCAAGACTCTTAAAACTCAAAAATATGCTTTCTGCAAAAACCTCCTTTCTAGGAATGCCATGTACGGCTGTGCAGGTTGTACACTGAACAACCACATAGTCACCAGTCACACCACAGCCCTATACATCAGATGTTCATATTTACAGTAGCTTCTTGGTTTTCTAAAATGCACATTGATTCACATTTCTAACATCTCTGAAATCAGGGTGCACCTCATGTGAAAGGCATGCCATAGTTTAATTAGCAGTGTGAGAAACCATGATGTTATATTGTTTCTGGCAAGACCACACAGCTAGTAACAGACAGAGCTGGGATTTGAACCCAGCAAGACCCACAGTTATAATTTAATGTGGGGCTTGTGCTACATATTAGGAGAAAACCCTGCATCCAGTCACTTGGAGGAAGAAGAAATTTTTGCTAACTACAGTGTGATAGCATGTGTGCAGGCACCCGTGCGCATGAGCATGTGGACGGGGTGGGCTCAGGGGAAACGAGACTGTAGCCCTGGGAGATGCCAGGACCCACCGCCCCTTCCTCTCTCCCAGCTCTTCCTTCTGGAGGAGATGCGAGAGCGCAAGTTCGATGGCTTTGCCCGCACCATCCAGAAGGCCTGGCGGCGCCATGTAGCAGTCCGGAAGTATGAGGAGATGCGGGAGGAAGGTGAGAGGCTGCAGGTGGGAGGCTCAGGGTGGAGGGAAGTGAACCTGGAAAAGCCAAGCCACAACCTCTGCTTCCAACCCTGTGTCCCCACAGCTTCCAACATCCTGCTGAATAAGAAGGAGCGGAGACGGAACAGCATCAATCGGAACTTCGTCGGGGACTACCTGGGGCTGGAGGAGAGGCCGGAGCTGCGTCAGTTCCTGGCCAAGAGGGAGCGTGTGGACTTCGCTGACTCAGTCACCAAGTACGACCGCCGCTTCAAGGTGAGGCACTAGCAAGTGGGTACATCTGGGACCCTGGCACCCCCGTCACAGGTATATTCTCACCTGGCCTGGACACAACTGCCCACAGGTGTATATTCACCTAGCCTAGATACACCTATCCCATCACAGGTACACCCTCACCTGGATGGGGCACACCTGCCCCGTCCTGCCCACACCTGCCACAGGTTCAACTAATGCAAATACATCTGCCCATCAAATATGCGCTTACATAGCCTGGACACACCTGTCCATCATGTATCTTCACCTGGCCAGACACATCTGTCCACAATTACACACTCACCTCACCCAGAAGCCCTGACTACAGGACCACCCTCACTTGTCCTGGACACACCTATCCATTAGGTACACCAAGTCTGTATAGACCTGTCAATTAGACATACCATCACCTGGCCCAGATACACTTGTGCACAGGTACTCTCTTCTGGCCTGGGCACCCATGTCTAGCAGGTATACCTTCATCTATCCGCTACCCGTTCACTGCCCCAAACACCCCTTTCTAGCTAATATGCTCTTACTTAACCTGTTATTTTTTTATATATTGTAACCACTCTTCTACCTTCCCATGGAGGGACACCTTCACCTGATCTCCCAGCACCCCCTATGCCTACGGTTGGTCCCTCGGGACCAGGCTGCCCATGCATGCCCAGGGCTCCTGACATCAGCCTCTCTGGTACTGCCTCCTTCACAGCCCATCAAGAGGGACTTGATCCTCACACCCAGGTGTGTGTATGTGATCGGGCGAGAGAAGGTGAAGAAGGGACCTGAGAAGGGCCAGGTGCATGAGGTCCTGAAGAAGAAGCTGGAGATCCAGGCCCTGCGAGGAGTTTCCCTCAGGTGAGGCCAGGTACCAACCTGCTCCACAGTCACCTTTGCCTGCCCCCTCGTCATCCTCAGCTGTCCTCATACTTGTTACACCATTTGTAACCCCGACCATCTTACCTGCTGCTGTACCTGCACTTCTCTTTGCCCTACCTGTCACCTTCACCTGCCCCCCACACTCGTGATCCTTACTTGCCAACAGCACCTATCTCCTCACCTGACTTCTCACCTGACCCTTCTCCATTACCGCCTCCCCCAGTTCCTTGCCACTTTTTCCGCTTGCCCCCACCTGTGGAACTCCTTACTTGCCCCTTACCTGATCCTCCCTTGTGGCATCTCACATGGCACTCCTCCTACCACCCTCACCTGTCACTCTCACCTGCCTTTCCTCCGCCCTGCCCCCAGCACGCGGCAGGACGACTTCTTCATCCTCCAAGAAGACGCGACCGACAGCTTCCTGGAAAGCATCTTCAAGACCGAGTTCGTCAGCCTCCTGTGCAAGCGCTTCGAGGAGGCAGCGCGGAGGCCCCTGCCACTCACCTTCAGTGACACGTACGCCCCCCCCCACCATCATCCTCGAGCGGGTCTAGGCACAGCACTCCCTCTCCCATCCCACGGACCGGTCGAACTCCCCCTCTGCCCCGTCACCCACCAGTGCCAAGCCGGGAAAGGATGGAGTGGGGAAGTAACACCCTGCCCCCCACCTCCGCCGTTTGGGAAGCAGGTGCCGCTACAGCTTCCCGCTCTCCCCACAGACTACAGTTCCGGGTGAAGAAGGAGGGCTGGGGCGGAGGTGGCACCCGCACCGTCACCTTCTCCCGTGGCTCCGGCGACGTGGCTGTGCTCAAGGCTAGCGGCCGGACACTCACCGTTAGCATGGGTGACGGTCTGCCCAAAAACTCCAGTAAGTCTGTGCAGAGCCCGGGGCGGAGCCAAAGAGGCGGGGCCAGCGAGGGGATCAATCAATGCTGAGGGGCGGAGCCAGTGAGGTTGGCCAAGAGTGGGTGAGGGCCGTGAAGGGGCATGTCTAGAGAGACTTACAGGAGGTATCCATGGAGAGGGCCGGGCCAGCGAGCTGACCAATGACTGGGCGAGAAATGCGGAGGGGGCGTAGCCAAAGGCAGCCTGTGAGTTAATGGATGGGGGCGAGCCTTGCAGTGGGCGGGCCCAGAAAGTGAGAGGCGGGTCCTGGAGGGGCGGGACCGATCACTGGGCGGAGCCAGTGTTCTAGTAACTAAGGGGCGGGACTGATGGGAGAGCCAGTGAGCCTAAGAAGACCGGATCTGGGGCGGAGCCAGAGTGGATTGGACTTGAGGGCGGGGCCTGGTCCGGTCTGGCCACCACTCAAATCTCTGTATCCTTTCCCCTTTCCTTTTCAGAACCTACACGGAAAGGATTGGCCCAGGGAAAACCTCGAAGGTCGCCCTATGCCCCTTCCCGGGCAGTTCCAGGGCCCCCCAGAGGTGAGGAGACGCCCCCCACTAAGTGTCTTCCCTTGCCCATTGTGGGCTCCATAACCTAAGCCAGACCTCTTGTCAACAGGACTTAACAAGCAGAGTTGACCACCCTCTTCTCTGTCCCTTTCCATACCTCCCTGTCTCCCACAGAATAAAGACTAAGCTTAGTTTGGTATTCAAAGCCCTTCAGAATTCAACCCCAGCTAACCACTGAGCTCTTCTTTCCTCCCATCTTACACTCCTGTCAGGCAAGCTACATCATATTTTGCCAATTTACCAAATTTGTTCTTACCGCCAGGCCTTTGCTAGGGCTGTTTGCTCTGCCTATCTTCCAAATTCCTACTTCACTTGAGCTCCTATTTATCCTCCAAGACCTATCCATAAAAGCCCTCCTACAGAAGGAGGTGGGGAAAAATCTTACTGCTGTAGAACCTCTCTCTTGTCCGTTTTGGCCCATGGGTCCCTCCCTCTGGCCCAGTCATTATATTGGATTGAGAGTGTGGCTGCCTCCTCCCTCAGACTGGAAACTTGGGCATCACCCTGATAAATGCCCGTATCCTTGCTCCAACCACAGGTCTAGACCGTAATGGGGTGCCCCCCTCTGCCAGAGGGGGCCCCCTACCCCTGGAGATGACATCAGGAGGGGGCTCCCAGCGGCCTCCACGAGGCCCTCCGTCCTCAGCCTTGAGGGCCAGCAGACGCCCCCGGGCACAGCACCCCTCGGAGCACAACACAGAATTCCTCAACGTGCCAGATCAGGGCGTGGCTGGGTAGGTGGGGTAGCAGGGAAGCCCCAGGAGGTGGGCAGGTGATTGGAGGAGTATCTTGGGCTGTGACAAGCGCCCCCCTGTGCCCACAGCATGCAGAGGAAGCGCAGCGTGGGGCAACGGCCTGTGCCAGGTGTGGGCCGACCCAAGCCCCAGCCACGGACGCATGGCCCGCGGTGCCGGGCACTGTACCAGTACGTGGGCCAAGACGTGGATGAGCTGAGTTTCAATGTGAATGAAGTCATCGAAATCCTCATGGAAGGTATGTGTGCCAGGACAGAGGTAGAAGGTGTCAGAACCCTGACATAGCCAGGCAGCCCCCACCCACCGCATACCCCTCCCGTTGGAGAACAGAGGTGGCCAGCTAGCTCCCAGTCCCCGACAGAGATACGCTTTTCTGAGCCAGTGGCTGCACAGGCTAGAGGCCTTTGTCCGGAGGTCACCTCCTAAGCCACATGGGAGCCTGACCTCACTGCATCACACCCAGTACCCCAGCGTCATTTTAGTCACCTGTCAAACACAGGGCTAAAAGCAGAACCTCAGAGACCCCTTGTGAGTAGGAAATGGGCCATGTCTGGATGGCCCAGACCATCTCCTATCTTAGTCCCCTGGGCTGCTCCAGAGGGGCCCTGGACTCAACAGTACCCTCTGCAGGTGGGTTGGGGAACCCCATGGAGGTCATTCCTGGGTCCACTATGGGGATTGCAGGGAAGGGGCCTGTAGGAGATGATGAAGAAAGAGTGCAAGTGAATGGTCTAGAAAATGACAGATTGTGAGCCGGTGACAAGGAAAAACCATGTGTGTGTCCCTCCCTCCCTTCCATCTGTCACTCTCTTTTCAGCCTCTGCCTTACGCCAGGCCAGTGGAAGTGCGTAAGACGGACACTGAGCCGGCTTGAAGGTTTTCTCCCGGATGGACTGGGTACTGCCTCACACTCTCTTGTCTCCGACAGATACCTCGGGCTGGTGGAAAGGCCGGTTGCATGGCCAGGAGGGCCTCTTCCCAGGAAACTATGTGGAGAAGATATGAGTGGGGGCACCCACAACTCTGTCCTCGCACCTGCCAGGAAGCCAGGCCTTGCTAGCGAGGGTCTCGTTTCCCTTGGCTGCATTGGCCAGAAGGTGCAGTCGTGTGGCCTCCAGCCTAGCCCACCCCTGGCCCTGGGTGGGTCTGGTAGTCACCACTGTAGCCACCCTGGACCCTGGCTTCCCCCATGTCACACCAGTTTTCCCCTGTGTCACACAGGGCTAACAGCATAGCCTACCTCCCAGCTGCCTTGTGAGTACAAAATGAGTTGTGTCCTGTCAGCAAAGTGCGGGGCACAGTCAGGGGGGCCTTGACAAGCATGATCTCTCTCCTTCTCTCTTCACTGAGAATAAACGTTTGCCGGGTGGAAGTGTGAACTAACTGAGTGCCAACCTTCTCAGAACCTTGTGACGTAGGAGCAGCAAATGCCCCATTTTACAAGTGGAAAAATGAAGGCTCAGGGGTTGAGTCGCTTGCCTAAGATTCTACAGAGCCAAGTCTTGAAAAGCTTGAGTTGGTCTCACATGCCAGCTTCTAGACGCTGCATCCCAGCTTTTTTGCAGAAAATGGTCCAGTGGGTCCTGATAGATCTGAATCTGCAGCCCCCACACCCATCCGTTACCCAACTGGACCCTGAGGAATGAGGCAGGTCCCACATGCCCCTACCCCCACCTCATGTCCGTGCCTTCTTAGCCCTCATTCGCTAAGGAATCAGGACAGGGCCCTGGATTTCTGCACTTATGATCACAGGTGAAGGGGTCAGCCTGGCTACTGGTCTCCGCAGCTGTCAGACCCCACGCAGGAGTCTGAGCCTTCTGAGTACTCCATGCAGGGGCAGCTGGAACTGAATGGGAGTCCTGCCATGGTCTGGTCCTGAGGATCCTGGCTTACCAGACGGACACCACCTCTGTGCTCAGCCCCTCACAGAGCAGCCAGTTTGGGAGAGCGGTAGGGTCATAACTGAGCCAGAGAAAGAACAGGGGCTGACTGGCCAGCTGAGCCGCCTGCAGGGAAGCTGATCTAGGGAAGCTGAGTGTGGCTGGAAAAAAATCCCAAGGTTGCAACTGGGTCTCAACAGCCCTTTTGTTAGTGGATTGTTATACAAAAGCATTTAGCCAGTCCCTTGAATGTCCCTGGTTCCCTCCATGTCTGACTGTCTAACTCTACTACCCAACCACCATTGTGTGCATCCCTCACTGCAAGGCTTAAATGTAAGGACAGATGGCAGGGAGGACAACTGACATGAGCCACTGACCTCATCAGCTGGGCATTTCCTGGTGCTGAAGAGGAAATCAGGGCTTCCCTCTCCCTTCTCTGCCCTCGAACTCGCTGCCCCTCCTCCTGGCACTTTGAGGTACAGCCCCATGACCCCACTACTGTGGCAGGCACAATATATGTAGGAAGTAGGGCCTTCTAGATAGGATGGCTAGACGAGGTTTGGGTGGGGTGCTGGGTATGGAGAATGGAGTGGGCTTGACATTCTAACAGCTTCTCACATCTAGGTTACAGCATCTGCAAACCTCGGGCAGCTTGGCCCCACCCACTCAGCCCCACATCCTGTTGACTCTTAAAAAATTTCTTAAGTCAGGCCCTTCCTCGGATCCTTGTCCTGTCTGAAAATGGGCCAGATTGCACCAACCTCCCCTGCATGCACACACACACACACACACCTCTCCACCCTGCATCAAAATGATCTGTTTTTAAGAGTGTTTAACTGAATTAAAGATAAAAATAGATTTTTTAATTAAAACTGCACAAAAATGTGAAAAACCTGTCTCTCCCTCACTTGAAAATCCCTGTTCCTCTCCCCAATTTTTAATGGTATTAAAAATACCATTTCTCCTTGTAATGGTATTCTCTGCACATAAAAGCACATAGATACCAAAAAAAAAAAAAAAAGCACATACGTGCATCTTATGGACTCAGATGGGAAAAATACATTGCACATCAAGTCTACAATTGCCTAGAACTCAACATATACCTCTTGAATGGTTAAGTAATGTATTATAGACATCTGAGATCAAAGATCCACTTCACGGTCCTTTAATAGCCCATCTTTCAAACGACAGCCAGGGATCAGATGGTGTACCATCCTCTAGCTGAAAAGGCATTAGTGTCTAGAATAGAAACCACACTCCTCTCCAGTTCACAGGGCTCTGCACGACCTTCCCTGCTCCGTATCCACTTTCTGATCTCCACACCCTGCCTCCGCTCTGCTCCAGCCTCTGCTGATAGCTCCCCTCACTGTTCCTTGAAAGAGACAAGCCTGTCCCCACCTCAGGGCATTTGCACCAACTATCCACTGTCCAGAGTGCTCGGGCCCCACGACCTTCCATCGGCTCACTTCTACCAGCTCAGAAGTCACCTCGCCGAGAGGCTTCCTTGACCGTCACTATCTTGTTTTTCTTTGTAGCACTTACCCTCAGACCGTTGTCTGCATTTGTTGTCTGTTCCTCCATTTTAAAATGTGAGCAGCCCCTGAGGGCAGGGGTGTTTGTCTGTACTGTTTATCTCGGGGTCGCCAGACACTAACCCAGGAGGCTGGACAGGTGACTCATTCCATGCCAGTACACCCAATGCCTTCCTCCTGGAAACAAGCTTTTCCTGCCTGACAGTTTACCTTGCTTTCAGCCCCTGGCTATAACAACAGACCCACTCCAGCTTCAGAACTAAGTGCTCTGAAAAGTTTGACGACCATTGCCAATTTCTTTCCCAAAAGGCTGCCCACTCAACACGACCTCTTCAAAAAGTAGAACCGCTGTTTATCGCCTTTGAGTCTGGTGACAGGACAGGAGGGAATGAAAATGCCCATTTTGCAGACGAAAACACAGGCCAGGAAAGATTTTAATCCCGGATCTCAGCGTACAGACTCTGTTAAAGGTGCACCCTAGGATTGCCCCCGGCTCGCAACTCCGCCCCCGGGGTCTGCTCTGGGGTCCAGGGGGACTCCAGTTCTCAGGCCCCGCCCCCTTGCGGAGCGCAGTGCGCAGGTCCCGCCGCCACTCTCGCGAGAGCGGAAAGGCGGAAAATGGCGCCGGCGTGATCGCGAGCCCGCGGCCGTCCAGGGAGTCGTCGCAGCTTCAGCGAGAGCCGCCGGAGCCGCGGGAACAAGAGGCTGAACCGGGCCGAGGATGGTGAGCGCGGCGCCGGGGACGCGGCGAGCCAGCGGGGACTGGCGGGGAGCACCCCGGTCTCACACACACACACCCCCTCCAGTCGACCCCGCCCCCACATCCGGGCACTCGTCCACCGCTAGCTGTCACTCGGCGAGCGCCTTACCCCCTACTTCTGGGCCCGGCCTCGATTGGGCCACGCCCACAGGGCCCGGGCTCCGCCCCTGATTCTTATACAACCGGGCCCCCAGCACCTCCAAGTTCTGCACAGCTCGCGCCCGGCGGGTATATGTATCTCCGCCCGGAAACAATCCGCATGGCCACTTCTGGCCCCTCCAGTATCTTCCTAGCCGCGACTTGTTCAGAGCCCCGCCTTCATAGTCTTTGTCCTGTCCACTCTAGGCCACGCCCTTTCCGCGTAGAGGGCCTCCCACCTTCCCAGGTTGGGTAGGAGGGGATGCTGCTTTCTAAGGGCATTCCTGACACGTGCCCCCATCTACATTTGGGACACCGCCCAACTCCCTGCCTGGGGATGGAGACAGGAGTCAGGAGCCCAATCCACATTCACCCCCTGCCTTCTCTTAATGGTGCCTCCTTGGGGTGGGGACTGACTGGGTGATGTCTCGAGCATTCACTGCTTCAGGAATACCCAGCGGTCTTGCTGGGGTGGGAGGGGATCCTCTGGCTGGCCCCAGCAGACACCGGGCCCAGAGGGCTTGGTTCTCCTCACCTTTCTTCCACCAGGAGGAGGAACCCTCGGGACCCAGCCCCGACATGCCGGCCACTGCAGAGCCCAGCTCCAGTGAGACTGACAAGGAAGTACTGTCCCCGGTTGTGGCTGCTACAGCCACCTCCTTCTCCATGGCGGAGGAGCCAGGTCCTGACCGGGCAATCACACCCCCAGTGTGGGAACGTGGAGGGCCTAGCGGCGCCCAGCAGGGTGCCTCCCCAGTCCCAGACAGTGGCCAGCCTGGCCCTGGACCCAGCCTTGGCCTGACAAGCACAGTCTCCGGGACCAGTGAGGACCTGCGGCCTCCTAGACGACGCCCACTACCAGGTGACCTGTGATGGGGCCTAGTGTGGAGTCACAGGCCCTGGAACAATAGGAATGAGGAGTTCAGAGTATCTCCAAACTTGGGCCTTGTCTAGAGGGAATCACCATTTACTGAGCACCAAGTGTGTGCCAGGCTGTGGCTACAGTGATGAGCCAGGCCAGCTCAGCCCCTGCCCTCTGGCAGCTCAGTCTGGTGGAGGAGACAGAGTAAAGGCCCCAATAGGAAAACATAGGGTAATTCCAGCCTCATATATACCTTTCTGGGGCAGAGCCCTGGACAGCATGGGTTGGGAAGGGACAGGTGACCTGGCTGTGTGCATCCTACAGGAAAGCAGATACCCTGCTCCAGCCCCGGCTGCTGCCTCAGTTTCCCCAGCATTCGTGACCTGGCACAGCATCTGCGTACCCACTGCCCACCCACACAGTCCCTGGAAGGTAGGGCTAGGGTAGGTGGTGGGAGGCAGGTTAGGGTGGGAGGCAGGCAGAGCCCCCAGGCCGACCTTGGCCACCCCACTCCACTGCTCTGTCCTCCAACCCTGCCTTGCCAGGCAAACTCTTCCGCTGTTCCGCCATGAGCTGCACGGAGACCTTCCCCAGCATGCAGGAATTGGTGACACACGGCAAGCTTCACTACAAACCCAATCGCTACTTCAAGTGAGACCCTGACCACCCCGACCTCCTATGGTGCTCAGTGACCAGGCAGCTCCGCCCAGCTCTGGTGTGATAGGCAGTACTTGGGTCCCAAGCCTTTCCCCATCCTAGTCAGGGGCTGGGTCCGGATGTGAGTGTGGCCTCAGGCAAGCCCTGCCCTTACCTGCCCAAGAAGAAAGCTAGTACCAGTTGTAAGTCCCAGGGACACGGAAGGGGTGGGGCTTACGTGGGTGTGGCTCCGCCCAGTCTCTCTACCTCCCACGAGGAAAACTGACCAGCTCAGTCAAAATTGAGACTTCTTCCTCGTTTTCCCAGGGCTCCGACCCGGAGGGGTTCGGAAGGGTCGCGGCGGCCACAGTAGGGGGATACTTAGGGCAAGCTCCTCCCGCAGGTGGGGGCTCCGTGATTACGCTCGCGGGGCGGGTTCCCAGGTGGCATCGGATAGGCCCCGCCCTCGTCCCCCAGGAGACCCAGCCCAGCCCTATGCCTGCCCCCCAGGTGTGAGAACTGCCTACTGCGCTTCCGCACGCATCGCTCGCTCTTCAAGCATCTGCATGTTTGCGCCGAGCATGCGCAGAGCCCAGCCCCGCCGCCACCCCCCGCCCTCGACAAGGAACCACTCGCGCTCGAGCGTCCCCCGGAGTCCGACCCCACGTCGGCGCCGGGCCTGCAGTTCCCGCTGCTCGAGCCTTTCACGACCCCCGCCCCTGCCCCCACCGGGCCCTTCCTGCCCTACTTGAACCCCGCGCCCTTTGGCCTAAGCCCCCCACGCCTGCGCCCTTTCCTGGCCACCGCTCCCGGGCCGCCTGCCTCCAGCGCCGCCGTGTGGAAAAAGAGCCAAGGTGAGTGTGATGGCTGGAGCGCCAGAAGGGTGGACTGGGCTCGCTCCGATTTCTCACCTTGACCCGCCCATATACCGCAGGTGCAGGCGGCAGCCCGCGAAGACCCCAGGGCGGCTCCGACGCGCCCTCAGGTGCGTGCAGGTGACCACCAGGGCGGGATGGAGGGGTTTCTGTCCTTCGCCCTGCCGGGCCCAGGAAATACTGGGAGGCAGCAGTACCAGCCCCGAAATACAGGATTTTGCCTTAAAAACTACCGGCCCTCGTGCCTTCATCTGCGCCGGCGTTTCCGTGTAAAGCTCGCGCCGGGTTCACGAGTCCCTCCCCCTGCGATGGTTCCGGGGACGGGATGCGGAGAAGTCAAGTTCAATGCCCCCCAGTTCCGGGGGCGTGGGGGACGGATTAGCCAGACCAGATCCTCGGCGCCCGGGAACTGATGGGGAGGTGGGGAAAGGTCCGAGCCGCCCTCGCCCATGTCCACCGTCCTCAGGAGTGGACAGGTCCTTCGGGCAGGGGCCGGGGACTGACGGGATCCCGCCTGCCCGCAGGGCACGCGGCCCCGAGCCGCATCGTGTGGGAGCATACGCGGGGCCGCTACTCGTGCATGCAGTGCGCCTTCTCCACGGCCTCGCGGCCCGCCATGACCCTGCACCTGGAGGACCACCGCCCCGGCGCCCCCGCGGCCCCGGCGTCCGGGCAGCCGCGCCCCGACCCCGACGCGCGGGCGGGTAAGGCCAGGGAGCTCGCGGGTGGGGAGGGCGGGGCCCACGAGGTGAGGGGCCGGGCCGAGGCTCAGGTGCGCCCTCCTCTGCCCCACCCAGACCCGGCCCCGCTTGCACCCAAGGTGTCGCCGCTGCTGTCAAAGGGGGAGTGCACAGGTTTCTCGCCGCTCTGAACCCCGCCGCTTAGGGGGTGGGCCGTGAAATGTGGGTAGTTTTGTAATTTAGGGGTGCCTGAGATGGATGGGGTGGGGGGCAATAAAAAGAGGCGCGCTGATCTGACCTGTGCTGTGTGGGTCCCTTGCCCTCTGATGTGCAGCAGGGCTCCTCTAGCAGTCCTGGACGCTGCCCCCTTGGGAGGGGGCAGGCCTCCCCTCACTGCCCACCTGTGTCCCCCTCCCTGTCACCTCGACACTGGGACCCAGGTCTCCAGCTCAGTACACCAGTGCCCACTGTCCTGTGCCACCACTTCCAGAAGCCAGATGGGATGGAGGTTTCCAGTTTTAAGTCCTAGGAACATGGAAGATCAGGCTGGGAGGCTGGTCCTGAGAAAGTTCTGGGACTGGCCCCGTGGGAGCCCCCCAGGTCCTGAGGCCAGTGCTGCTTCCTAGAGAGGTGAGAGGGTGGTGGGGCAGCCCCACCAGGAGGCAGTGCCAGGGTCCCCAGGGCTGGAACTCAGCCTTCGTCCCTGTCCTCCCTCTTCCTCCTGCCCTGGCTCTGTCAAGGTCATGCCTGGACGTCTTCCCTCCCTAGTACTCCTCTATCTTGGTCCTCCTCTTCCCTTCCTTCATGGGAAGTCAGACCTGGGCCAGGGTTCAAACTCAGGTGTCACACTGCTGTGTCAGCCCTGCTGTCACCAGAATCTGGCAGGCGAAGCCTCTTAGATATGGAAGTCCCATGTGTTGGCAGCCACCCCTCAGGCTGGTCTGACCTCCTGCATCTTGCTCCCTTCCGGCCCCGGGGTCCTCTAACCCAGGCCTCAACCCTCTCCCCTTCCTTGGGAACTCAGAGCAATCCCTCCTGCCCTTCCTCCCAGTGTGAACACCCCGAGAAATGGGTCTCTTCTGATGGTGCCCCTCCCCGGCGTAGTACCCTTCAGTGGTTTCCCACAACCCTTCAGTTGTGGCATCCCCACAAATATGGATGAAGATCCTGTTCTCCTAGTAGCCCACAAGGCCCAATTTGAACCTCCCTTTCCCCTCCCCTTCCTCCAACACAGACATCCTATGAGCAAGCACCTGAGCGGGAGCATGTCCAGCCCCTTGCTAAGGTGGTTGTCACTCAGTACCAGCTGTGGGGCCACATGGGCCATCAGGGGGTGGGGCTCCAAGGACCTCCTGAGCTCCCCCTCTCAGCCAGAAGCCCTGGAACCATGACTGTGACGCTGGGGAAGATTCGGCCTTTCTGCATCTCACTTTCCTAGTCCTTAAAGTGGGTGTCATGATGCCCACCCTTGGAGTCCTTGTGAGGATTCAAAGGGGGGCTGGGAGGGGCTTGGAAAATGTTGCAAATGATTCACATCCCCATGGCTTCCTGGACCTTCTCAAGAACCTGGGGAGGAGGTGGGCAGGGTCAAGGGACTTATTTTAGATAGAGAAGACGAGGTTATGAGGGTACTCGACAGTTCTAAGTCACTAGCTGATTCCACACCACCCTGGAAGGTGGGCAGTTACCACCCAGGAGAAAACCCAGGCCGCTGGGCCCCAAGGGCACTCTTCCCTTTTCCCAAGGCCACTAGCTGTCCCTGGGGAATCCGGCCCTAGTCCCAGGCTTTCCTGGATCTCCAGGGACAAGGCTTAGTGGTCCCCTTCCCCCAGGTCCCCAACCCATCTCGAGGATCCCAGGTTCCCCCAACTCCTAGGACTCTTCTTCCCCATTAAGTCCCTCATTCAGCCACCCGCAAATCCAGGTGATGCCACTTCCCAGTCTGTCAGGACCTTTCCAGAGAGACCCAGAGTCAACATCTTGGTCCAGATACAGCCCTACCTCATCACCCATGTAGATGCGACCACCCCTCCCATGAGTAGAAAGGGCCCAAAGCCCCCACTGCCCTCTGGAGCCACCTGGAACTCTGCCCTGAGGCCTACGGAGCGAGATCACTACCTGTCCTCGGCACCCTGTTCGCGCCAGAAACTACCGCCTCCCTCATCCCCTCCCAACTCACATCCAGCCTTGTCTGCGCGCTTGGGAAGCATTACTGCTCCCAGTGTCCTTTCCAGGCTCCCGCAGCTCCTGCCCTCCCTCTGGCGAAGCTATAACCCCACAGAGGTTCCCCCCACAACCCCAACTTAAGGAGGCCGGCAAGCCGAGTCCTCGGAGGGCCCCGGCCTGCCCAGCAGAGGGCGCCCAGGAGCGTCTGAGGGAGAAGGAGGGGCGCGCACAGCTGCCCCAACCCGGGCAGATGGTCCAGAGACCAGGTTCATGTGGAACGGGCGGAGCGTGTCCAGGCGGCTTAAGTCCACGTGAGGCCGGCCAGGGGGCCGTCCACCTGGCAGTTGTCCGGCACCAGCTCCATCACTGGCGAGTGCCGGCCGGGTTACCCTCACCCAGGGCTGGGAGAGGGGAGGTGAAAGCTCCTGACGCGGGTCCGAGCTCCCCATCCCTGGCTCCGGACTTCACGCGCGGGCGGTGGCCCTGGGATCAGCCGCCCCCGTGCTGAGTCCTCAGGGCGCTCAGACCACACGTGGCTGCCCCGGTCGCTGACACTCCGCCCCAGACCTACCCCCGGGATTAGAGCAGTCGAGTGCACGGCCCACGGCTCTTGCGCTGGGATCCCGCGCGCCAGCTGCGGCTTCCCACACGCGATGGAAATCCCGGCGGGCCCCCTCCCTGACCCACACAGTTCCACACACTCGCCCCAACGAACCTCCCCCCCGCCACACACACACACACACACACACACACACACACACACACAGACACCCTCAAGTCACCAAGGCAGACCCTGGCCTGCTGTCACTTCTCATGGTTTCTGGTACTGCAGCTCCTAGTGCAGCGCTGTCCGTGTTCACGGCCTGTCTGGGAAGGTGCCAAACACACAAAGGGGAGTGGAGGGGCACATGCCCCCATGGGGGCCTTGCTGGCAGGCTCTCCACCCTGGAGGGACTCTCCGAACTCCGAGTTCCTGGCTCTGGGTTTCCACAATGAGTGGCTTGCCTGGAGCCTGGCTGGAGTCACTCATTTCAGTCCTTTAGCTTACCTTAACTGAGCAAAGGCTGTACGCTCTGGGCAAGCAGTCATCCCTCGTTCTTTCATTCTGTGTTCCCCCTCATTTACCAAACACTGGGACGGTCAGTCAGCCTGTCACCAGCCTGAAGTGGCTGCTCTCGGAGACCCAGAGAGGACCCAGACATCATCCCTGGCTTCCTGGGGCCCTTGCTTGGAGGGGGACCCACATCTGGAAATGTAACTCAGGGTGCATGTCTGTCTGTGCAGGGCTGGAGGCACACAAGCTCCGGAATCCTCAGGCTGTGCTCTTAAAGCAGACATACAAACAAGCAGTCATTTCCCACTGTGCAGCCTGAGGCCTTCATGGCAGGGCACACAAAAAGAAGGGCTCCTGCTGGGAATTTAAGTCCTCAAAACAAAAGAGCCTTCTTCTGGATCTTTCTGAAAACGTCTATGTCCTTGCAACTCCAGGTGTGATCCTCGGATCAGCAGCGGCAGCACCTGGGACGTGGCAGCCACGCGGTCTTACCCCAGACCAAAGGCAGACTCTCCACTTTAACAACAGGGAATGAGGGGGACCGACGGGCACCAGTGCTTCTCAGCCTAGCTGCACAGTAGAATCACCCCCCAAGTGTCTAAGCATCCCCCTGGCCCAGGCCACACCCCAGACCAACTAAGAATCTCCGGAGCTTGTCTCTGTAAACGCTTCAAGCAGTCCCAATGAGTGGCTAAACTGAAAATCAGGACTCTGCACTCTCCCATCTATGCACCGAGGTCACTGACCTTCTGGGGAACCTTATCTGGCTGGGCCTCATCCTAACGGTGCTAGTCTTACCCACTACCTTCACCCCCTTTTCTGGTTTCCCACCTATCTCGATTTTCCTCCCATCCTCTGTCCACTGGGAACCTGGGGTATCCTCGGACCCCGTCCCTCCTCAGGGACCAAGGCCTTGAATACTACCCACCCACCCAACCTCAGATCTGCCATCCCAGCTGCGGCCATCCATGGCCCCATGTGACATCTGCCCCTGCAATAGGGAAGTCCTGCTCAGAGCTGGCAATCAGACCGCAGAGAAGTGTTGAAATGAGGAAGGCAGGTGAAGTAAGTCACAGAAGGGCCTCACCCATCACTCAGCAGACTCCTGGGTCTCCCACCAAGAGAAACAGACCATGCCCTTCTGTCCCATGGAGACCCTGGCTGGAGTTGGCCTTGGCCTGCGTCTGGTGGCAGGAGGTCCTCGGCCTGGCACCCCTGGAGCCCCGAGGTTAGCAGGGCATATGGTGGGAGTGAGGGGGACAGCAGAGCCAAGAAACCAGTGACAGTGTTGTGACTGTGCTGCCCTCCAATGCCCAGAGCAGGGAGACAGCAACAGGCAGGTGAGGAACTCAAGAAATGCCCAACAGGATCTGGGGACAGGCCGGTGGCTGTCCCCGCCTCCTTTCCTTCCTCCTCTGCCCTGCCCACCCAGTGGGGCCTGTGGAGCAGAAGCCACTGTCACTTCCTGAAGGCAGCAGCCTCAGCTCAGGTCCCACTCGCTCTGTGGCCCATCATCTGCCTGCAGCCATGGTGAGTGAGTCCCCAAGCCCTGGGAGAGCCCCCACTGGCTAGAGGCAGGAGGTGCCACGGGTGAAAATTGGGGGGCATATTCCAAGAGTAGAGCAGAGAAGGGGCTAGGAAAGCCATCTGGGGAATGGGAAAGACACACACACAGGTCCAGAAGTGGGAAGCAGCCAGGACACACCTCTAGGACAGTCCGAGGGGCCTGTGGCCCAGGCTAAGACTGCAACTATAAAAGGGGACAGGTGGCATTGCTCAGACAACTCCCTTCCCCCCAGGTCAGCATGAACAGAAACCTGGTAACAGACGACCAGGGTGAGTGAGCCCAGGGGCTTCCTGTGGGTGAACAAAGTGGGTCAGGAACCTGCTACCTGCCCCCACCCCAGTCAATCACCCTGGCGTGACCTTCGGGCCCCCGCGGGCCATCTGGGAGCCCTTGCCCTGACTCACCCGGTAGAGAGGCTTTTCACAGACGCATTTCAGACCCCAGGCAGGAATCGCAGTCTTTTCTCACATTCTCTGCATGGGAGCGTGAGGCAGCGGCAGGGAAAGAGGACGTGGTCCTGCCCTTTCCCTCCTTCCCCATCTCCTTGATCCCAGGTAACACCAGGCTTAGGGGCCTGCAGCAGGGCCACCTCTGGGGAATTTGTCATCAGGGCAGGCCTGTCCTACTTTGTGCATCTGCCTGTCTGGTGGTGTAGGTTGGTAGCCACAGTGCCTGGGACAGACTGCGGGTACCACAGATGGCGCGTGCTACATGTGCCTAACAGTGCCCACGCTTGGGGGCATGCCTGCCAGTCCTTGTGACCATTGTCAACTGAGCGTCCCTGACTATCAGCCTGTCTGTGACTGAGAGAGACTGTCACATCTGCCCCAGGCCCCCGAGTGTCTCTGCATCTACCTCTGAGAGTCTGTGACAGTCCGACTGGATGTGGCTGAGTGTACACCTCACTGTGCCTTCTACCGTTTCCCCGAAAATAAGATCGGGTCTTATATTAATTTTTGCTCCAAAAGACGCATTAGGACTTATTTTCAGGGGATGTCTTATTTTTTTCATGTACAACCATCTACATGTATTCAAATAGTCATGTCATCTTCTGGAACATCGGCGTAACGTACTAAATGCATGCGTCTGGCTGATGATCTTAACTGGGGCTTATTTTCGGGATAGGTCTTCTTTTCGGGGAAACACGGTATGTTATTTATTTCAACAAATATTTACTGAGCACCGACTGTATACCAGGCACTGGGAGAATAGCAATGAATGAGCAAAGTCACTGCCCACATATTTAAAAACCAATATAAGTGAAATAAATATGACACATGGTGGCAGGTACTAAGAGAAAACTGATGTAGGCTGGGGAATCAGGGTTTACAGGCTTCCTCTGGCTGCTGTGGGGGACTGACCAGAGATGGAGGGTGGACAGGAGTCCAGGGAGGGAGCGAATGGATGGTGCCTCCGGCGGGGGTGAGTGCTGCAGTCAGAAGTTGAATTCCCGCTGTATTAGAACAGAAGGGACTGGGGACATGGGGGATGGGGTCAGGGGATGAAGGGGAGAAAGAATAAGAGGGAAGCAGTGGTGTGTCTGTGACCATGTCCTTGTGTCCCCATGTCCATCTCTCCACCACCTGTGTGTACCAGCCCCTGCCTGACTGGTTCTTTGTCTCCTAGGGAAGCCATCAGGACTTCCGGAGCCTTCAAGCAAAGTTCCAGGCCTCTCAGCCAGAGACCAGCGAACTCCCTCTAAAATCCCCTAAACCCGAGTTCAAGAAACTCCTCAAGAAGTTTCCACAGCCTGAGCTAAGTGAGCACTCCAAGAAGCCCCCGCAGCCCGAGTTCAGTGTCATGCCCAGGAAGCCCCCGCAGCCTGAGTTCAGTGATCTCCACAAGAAGCCCCCGCAGCCTGAGTTCAGTGATCTCCACAAGAAGCCCCCGCAGCCTGAGTTCAGTGATCTCCACAAGAAGCCCCCGCAGCCTGAGTTCAGTGATCTCCGCAAGAAGCCCCTGCAGCCTGAGTTCAGTGATCTCGGCAAGAAGCCCCCGCAGCCCGAGTTCAGTGTCGTGCCCAGGAAGCCCCCGCAGCCTGAGTTCAGTGATCTCCACAAGAAGCCCCCACAGCCCGAATTCAGTGCAGTGCCCAAGAAGCCCCCACAGCGTGAGTTCACTGACCTGCCCAAGAAACCCCCGCAGCCTGACTTCATTGACCTCCACAAGAAGCCCCCGCAGCCTGAATTCACTGACCCACCCAAGAAGCCCTCCAAACCTGAGTTCAGTGAACGCTTCAAGAAGCCCCCACAGCTCGAGGCCACTCCGTCCCCCAGAAAGCCCCCACAGCCTGAGGTGGGTGAGGCCCCTCAGAAGGCTTCACAGCCCGAGCCAAGTACACTTGCACAGAAGTCCCCGCAGCCTGAGCTCAGCAACTCCACCAGCTCCCCCACAGAACCCAAATTCAGTACATTCCCTAGGAAATCCTGGCAGCCTGAGCCCAAAGAGGCCACCCCGAAGCCTGAGTTCAGTACCTTCCCAAGGAAGGCCCCGCAGCCTGAGTTCAGTGTGCTCCCCAGAAAGCCCCAGCAGCTTCAAGTCGGTGGCCTCCCTAAGAAGTCCCTGCCACAGCCCGAGTTCAGAGAGGTCCCTCAGATGTCCCCCCAGAGGCCTGAGCCCAGTGAGCCCCACCCCCACTCCTCACAGCCCAACTTCAGTGCCTTTCCTAAAAAGACCCCACCACCTCAGCTGAGTGACTTCCCCAAGAAGCCCCTGCAGCCTGAGTCTGCTGACCTCCCCAGGACATCCTCGGAGCCTGAAGTCTGTGTGTTTCCCAAGAGGCCCTGGCAGTCTGAATTCAAAACGCAATCTAAGAAGCCCCCAAAGCCTGAGCTGGGTGGCCTCCCCAGGACCACCTCAGAGCCTGAGGTCAGCCTGCTCCCCAGGAAGTTTCTGCAGCCAGAAGGCCAGGGGCCCTTCCGCAAGTTCTCGCAGCCCGAGCCCAACGCTCTGCCGAAAAAGCCCCTGCAGGCGGAGTTCTTTGGGGATCGCTCAAGAAAGCCTCCACTTCCTGGCTCGGTTTCGGAGAGCTCACTGCCCACCGCCGTTGAGGGCTCCAGCCCCAGGTTCAGAACCAGGCAGCAGAGGTCAGGAGCTCTCACTCACAGTGGAGGGTCAAGACTGGGCCTCAAACCCAGACACCCACCCCAGCGGAGGCCTCTACCCCCAGTCAGCAGCCTGGGACCCCCTCCAGCCAAGCCCCCGCTGCCCCCGGGCCTCAGGGATGTCGAGAGCTTCCAGAGACACTCAGCAGCAGCCACAGGTGGGTCTGGGCGGCTGACGCCGGAAGGAGGGGGCAGAGGCTCCCCGGCCACGCGTGCCTCCCTCCCACCCTCATCTCTCCACAGCTCCGCGGAGGACCTGCTCTGCTGCTGGAGTCCACTTCCAGGCCCCACAGCCTAAGGACACGGCGCAGTGAGTGTGGGGAGTGAGGGGACACAGGCACAGGTCATGGGGCTGAAAGGCCCTCATCTCAGGTATCCTTGCAGGGACCCGGACAAGATCTATGAGCTGTACGATGACGTGGCACCCTCAGATGATTCCAGATCCAGCCTCAAGGGCAGAGGTTTGTTGGCGGAGGGGCTGGACCCAGCCAGACCAGGCACCTGGGACAACATCTGTTGCAAGGGCATTGTCTGCCATGCTGCTGGTGTGAGGCCCAACAGCGCCTGGGAGAGCAGAGGGGAGGAGGGGCTTTTCAGAAAGGTCACACCAGCTCCTCGTGGGCAGGACAGTGTGAGGAAGGGCAGTATGGGGGCCAACAGCCAGTGGGCATGATGTGGCCGGGGCAGTGGAAGAATCAGATAAAAAGCGGCAAGAGGACTTAGCGGTGTATTCTGCAGGGGTGAGGGAGTGAGAGCTTGATATTGATGAGACCCGTTTGGAGGCTTGAGCCTGGATGCAGAGTGGAGCCATCCCTGAGTTGGGGACAGTGACAGGTTGTGTTGGAGGTGGACACAGAAAGGCATGGGCTGGACACAGAGTGTGGCCCTGGCACCTCTCTGTGTGTCCTGGGGTTCCAAAGGACCCTTCTCTCCCTTCTCCCAAGTCTCTGCTCCTGCAGAGCAGGATGCTGGCCTAACAGGCTGGTGCCTCTAGCCCAGCTCCAGGGTTAATGCCTTCACCAACCTCGTGAAAAACGAAGATGGGTTCCACGCAAGCACTTTACTGAATCTACACAGCCCCCTCACCCCCCAAGGCAACGTCATGCCCCCTTTACAGATGTGCAAGCTTGAGGACCCGAGAAGTGCCCTCCCCCAGCTTACACAGCCGGTACAGGGGAACCCAGGGCCTCTGCCCCCAGACTGCTTCCCTACCCTGGCTTTGAAGGGCCTCCTGCAGGGGAACTCTCAGGGGTGTCTTTAGGATGCTACCTCTCCCTCCCCATGAGCACCCCCCACCCAGGTCTGCTGCCTCTGTGGCTGCTTCTCCTGAGCTTTCCCCAGGGGCTGCTTGCAACAGCCCTCTGTTAGCACAGAACTTCCTGGCAGGGCCCCTCCTGCTTCCGCTCCAGTGAGGCTGTGTGGCTTGGCTCTGGGGGCCACTGTTGGGGACGTGGACCCGGGAAGGGAATGCCCGGGGCGTGCTGTGCTGCAGTGGCTTGTAGAGGCCCCGAGGTGCCCATGTCAAGGCTGCTTCCAGCTGGGTGACCATCTGCCCTGGGTGGCCTCTGGGAGAGGTGGGAGCAGCCGGAGGGAATATTCTGGGTGGGACCCTGGATGGCACTACTGCCTGAGCACCAGACGGAGGCTAGAGGCGAGCTCAGCGTCTGAAGGGTGAGAGCACCACGCAAATACCCCTCAGTGGGCTGCTTGACGCGAGTGCTGGCCCAAAATGTCAGACGCTTGGAGTCATTAAGAGGACAGCAAAACCTGGGGGGGCCTGAGGTTCTAGCACCTTCACTCACCTGTTCGTAAGGTGCTCACTGTGAGCCAACCCCATGGTTGGTCACTTGGCAGGAAGCCGGCCTCACCCTGGGTGATCCCTCCCAGTCCAGTCTCATCATCAGCCCGTCAAAGAACCTGCCCCATGAGCCCTTTCTCAGAGACTGACTTAGTTTGCCTCCAGGAAATGCTTTTGCCTCATTTTTGATCCAAATTTTATTACAGTTCCCAGAACCCAACCTGCTCTAGGTGCCAGCCGTGAAATAGCCTCAAAAGCATGCAAATAAATCCTGCCTCTCTACCACTTACCAGCTGGGTGACCTTGGGCAGGTTACTTTACCTCTCAGAGCCTTATTTCCTCAGCAGCAAGCTGGGAACGACAATATTGTCATGAAGAAGGCTGCTGTGAGGGTTGAACTAATGTGAAGTTTCTGCCATGCCTAGCGTGGGGAGAGGATGGACAGGTGGGCAGGGCAGGGGTTGGGAGGGCGCCTGGCCAGAATGACGGGATCCTGAGAGCTGACAGAGGAGATCCACTCGAGACCCAGCCACCAGGGCTGAGAGGCCAAGCGCACGACCCTGCCCTAACTCGGTGTTCTGCCTGCCCCCAGATCAAGTGCCACCCACCCAGCTACCCCCCAGGAAGTCACAAGAGCTTGAACTCAGGTACCGCAGGGCAAAGGGGGGTGGAACAAGGAGGAGCTGAGCTCTGGGAGGGCGGCGGAAGGGACCCCTGAGGAGTACATCTTGCTCATGATCAACCAATTCCTTGGGGAGCTCAGGAAGGAGAAGGCCCCCCAGCCACAGTTGCTGCCCACGGACCCGAAGGTCCTGAAGCAGATCCGGAAGGCAGAGAAAGCTGAGAGGGAGTTCCGGAAGAAGTTCAAGGTGTGGACACCACGCTAAGCAAGAGCCCCGGGAGGGCTGGGCTCGGCCCAGCGGACCAAGGCCCCACGGGTTCCATCCTCAGAAGCGAGGGCTCGTGGTGGGGGGGCTCGGCACCAGCCGAAGGTCTAACATGTCCGTCCCTCCCCAGTTTGAGGGGGAGATTGTGATTCACACCAGAATGATGATCGACCCCAATGCCAAGACGCGTCGCGGGGGCGGCAAGCACCTGGGGATCCGGCGCGGGGAGATCCTGGAGGTGATCGAGTTCACCAACCAGGAGGAGATGCTGTGCAGGAACACCAAGGGCAAGTGTGAGTAAGCGGCCGGGGGCCGGGGGCGGCGGGCCCCCACGTCCGGCTGACCCCCCGGCCCCTCTCTCCACAGACGGCTACGTGCCTCGGATGGCGCTGCTACCCCTGTGAGTGCTGTCCTGCTGCGGGGGGGGGGGGCTGCTCACTGGGCCTGGGGACCCCTCTGCTGACACAAATGTGCTCCCACCAGGGAAACGGAGGTGTACGACGACGTTGGCTTCTGGGGTACGTAGACGCTCTGGGCAGGCTGGAAGGGATCACAGCGCCTTGGGAGGGACAAGCCCCACCCCACTCCCCTGGGGGCTGCTTGGTATCTGCTTCTGGGGAGACGATCACTGGAGGTCAGCCTTCCTCTGCAGACCCTCTGGAGAGCCAACCATTCCCCAGAGGACGATAGGCCCGAAGGCGTGGGGACCCGGGAGAATACGCCAGCCTAGCCACCTACTAATCCAGGAGTCCTGGATCCCAGCTTGGACGTCCCAGAATTGCCAAGGTTCATGCCTGACCACGTACATGGACCACATAAAGTCCCTTTTTAAAGTGATCCCCGTTTCTTGTCTGTTCTTTCCCTCCTGATCAGCGCACACAGTGGAGCCATGATCAAACACTCAGGGGTCTGCAGGGTCAACCCCCTCCTTCGCGGTCTCATCCCTCAGGATAAAGGCCAGGAAGAAGTGTGGCAGGGAGAAGATGGCAAGGGAACTGGTACCTTGCTAGACTTCAAGGTGGGAGTCCCTGTGATTGGACCTGTCAGCTGCCAGGCACGATGGAGGGAGGACGGGCAGGGCATGTCCCACACTCTGCAGCCCTCCACATGCAGACAGGACAAAGCAGCAGCTGCTGCTCCTTACAGGCTGCAAACAGCAGTCCAGCCCAAGTGGACCTATGTATGAGGTCGCTTCTCGGTAGTGATGGTGGTGGGGTGACCCAGACAGTGCCCAGGTATCAAGTTCAGCCTGAAACTCCACAGGACTAAATATGCTCAGAAACCTGCACCCTTCTGGGTCTGTTTTAGCAAAGAAAAGCTGCTATGGACTGAACATTTGTGTCACCCCCTGCCACAATTCCTATACTGGAAACCTAATGCCCAATTTGAGGAGATTAGCTCATGAGGGCAGAGCCCTTGTGAATGGAACTAGGGCCCCTGTAACCCCCAGAGAGCTCCCTCCTCACCTCCCACCAAGTGAGGTCACTGCTAGAAGGCGCTCTCTGCAGGCAAGCAGGCTCTCACCAGACATCTGCCAGCACCTTGAGCTTGGACTTGCCAGCCTCCAGGCCGAGAAATCTGTGTTGTTTATAACCCACTCCGCTTCTGGTGCTTTTGCTACAGCAGCCAGAGCAGACTTAAGACAAAAGCTAACCTGGAAATGGGCCTGATGCAGGGCCTGCGCCACTCATCAATGGCACAGGGACACAGGACAGCTTTCCTGACTGCTAACAGCCTAGGGCTCCATTACAGCACAAGGGCATTAAAACCCACTCAGGGCTCGGTTTCCATAAACAATTTTCCTTAAGTGGCGGGGCTGACAGACAAGCAAGAATGGAGATGAGACCCCTAGTGGTCACAGCTCCTCAGGTACAAAGACCGAGTGACTACAGCTCCCCAAATCTGAGGTGGTGGACCCACAACACACACACACAAAAGCAAGCAGCTTTCAGGAACTGGTATTTATTATCAAAGTCATATTCGATGTCAACAAGATGCCACAACTACAAAAAAAATTGCGCACATTGCAATCTCAATGCAAACAGTCAAATGGAACCCCAGTCATTAAAAAAGTAATTCAAATTACCCCAAAAAGCAACTGAATTTTTTAAACATCTTTATACATCCAGCCAACAAATTAAAATGGTTAACAAGAAAAAATACAAAGTCAGAGATCTGGTATCGATGTTTAAAAAAGGCAACTGCTTAAGCATTTCTATCGATTCGAACATCAATCTCTCGGCCACTCAGCTTCATGCCATTCATCATCCGGCAGGCTCTCTCAGCCACCTCTGGCGACTCAAACTTAACCACACCGCACCCCTTGGACTTCCCATTCTCCATCTTGATGTCGGCATACAGCACGTGGCCTGGGCACAGGGAGGGAAGAAGAGACCATAACTCATCAGGCGAACCAGAGCGCAGCCTCAGGCTGGGCTCCACTCAGCCCAAATCACCTGTTGAACTTCACATGAAGAGTCAAAAGGGAGTGTGGTCCCCAGGCCTGGCGCATGAGCACACTGACTGGGACTCACCTACTACAGCCCTCGACCCCACCGCCATTCTTTTGCCAACAGGATAACAATCTGACCGGTCCCGTGATAAGTCTTCCTGGCAGTTTTAAATGCACGCCTTTACACTCAGGAGAGTTGGGGGGCGGCGTGCAAGAAGCTGACTGTATAGGCCAAGTTTAGAGGCTGTTTCCAATACAGCACACCGCCCCCATTTATACAAGGCCGTCACAATACGATGGACACTTCTGCACTGTCCAATGTAAGCTGCGTGATAATGAACAAGCAGGTTTCTTCTCAGGTTCATTCAAGCTCCGATTAAGCATCCAGCCATGTGTCACGCACCATGGAAGCAAGTGCACAGGATAAGAGCCCCAGCAACACAGGGCTCCACTTCCGTGACTACCACGAACAGGACAATGCGGCCAGGGTGAGGGGGCCCACAATTCTACAGCCATTAACTCTGAAGGAGGGGAGGGTCAATGTCCTGGAGGGCTTCTCATGGGGAAGTCCTGAAACAGCTTAAGTTTACCAGAGCAAGACTTGCTGGGAACAGCTCTCAACAGAGCCAGCCAGCCCTTCTGGAGAGCAGCACTTCCAACTCAGGGTGCAGAGAAAGGAGGGAGATGAAACAGAAAGGGACCAAGCAGTACAGGGGCTTGTGAGCTTGGATTTTCTCTTGTCGGCTGAGGGCCACCTCCAGGCATCTGGGGCAGGGGGAGTTGCATGCTCCAACCTGACATTTAGGAGTATCTACTACAATGTGGAAACTTAGGAGTGGGGACAGAGGGCAAGAAGGCAGGCTATGGCTCAAGAGAATCAGACCCAAGAGAATCAGACCCAAGAGAAGGACCAGGAGAAGCAGCCATCATGGTGAAATCTGAGCCATTACTGAAACAGGAAATGAGAACACCGAGGAAGCCTTGACCCAGCAAGCCTCCCACCTGACATGTGAAAAGAACAGAAGTGGTGCGGGTGAGGGGTGGGGGTTCACCTGGAGACAACTTCACTTCCTTTTGGCCACAAAGTGAGCCTTCTAGAACAGTTCCCTGGTATGCCAGGAAACCACAATCAGAGACCCGCAGCCTCATCCACACACAAGCTACGGCAAGCCCAGAGCCTGCAAAACCTCTCCCATGGGACCTTGCTGGGCAAATGCACTTTGAGGCACAGCCCAAGGGTGCTATGGTGGAAAGCGACCTTGTCTCGGTGGTATTCATTTTATTTTGCTTTGTCACTTAGAAGCCATGTGACCTTCGGAATGCGACTTGGCCTGACTCATCTATAAAATGGGGACAACGCTACCTCCTTTCAAAAATTGTAAAAGGAGAAAACCAGATAAGGATGAAATGAGAACACAGATAATAAGTGCCTGACACATGACAGGAAACTCAACCACCTGCCTGAATATATGAATAGGCAGGAAAATGGCGAGCCCCACCCCACCCGGCTTCCAGAGTCCTGGAAAACTGCTGTGAAGACTAGGGTGGAAGCCTCACTGTGCGACTCCAATGCATCACCAGTGGGCTAAGACTGCTGAAGCCACGGCACATGGAAGGAAGCACCTAGACAGCCTTTCTCGAACACTTACCACATTCGTTGAATTTGTCCTTTAGCATCTTCCATGTAAAATCAAATGGGAGCTAGGGGGTAAAAAAAGAACAGACTAATGAGTGATTCAACCAAATCCTAATGCATACACATCACCACTGTCTGAGGGTGACTTAAAGGGTTCCTTACTGTAAAGAAAGTGGCTGACCTTCAAACTAAGACTATCCACTAAACAAGTCCATCTGGAATGAGGTTCTAAACTAGCACACCAAGCTCACTCCCTTGTGGCTTTATCTGTCCGTGGGAGGATCATGCAGAGAGCAGAACGCACAGCGGCCTGTGGTTCAGCCCTCGGAACCACTGAACAGCAGCTAAAGGCGGTCAGTTTGGTAGTTAATTCAGACAGCCATTTTTTCCCTCTGAATTGTCATGCCAAGGTTCAGCGGCTCTTCCAGCCGAGAGATCAGGAAATGAGTTCCTCAGCTCACTCACGGTCTGTCCCATCTAGTAGTCAGGGCAGCCCAGGGGGTTCCCAGCCCACTATTCTTTCTACATGGAGTGTTGTAAGCACTCACATTCCCTCCTCATCCTCCCAGCACCAAACTTTGGGGGCAGCAGCAAAGTGGTCTTGCATGCTGCTCAGCTCCCTTTCTGAGGGCACCGTCTCTGACTCTGACCTGCCCCCCACCCTCCGCCCCCGAACGCCTCACAACACCACTGAGGCGTTCCCGAAAAGCCACTTACGTTTCTCACAAATATCTGGCAGGCCTTCCTGGCCACCCCGGGAGCATGGCCTCCGGCTCCACCAAAGGAACCTGCGAAGCTTCCTCCGAAGTTGCCACGCTCCATTTCGATGGCGCGGTCAAAGCTGGCACCGCCACCACCACCCATAGCCAGGCCCATGCGCTCAATGCCAACGCCCAGGGCCGGGCCCATGGCAGGACCCATGCGCTCCAGACTGTTGGCGCCCATGCGCTCCAGGCCCATACGCTCCAGGCTGTTGGCGCCCATGCGCTCCAGGCCCATTCGCTCCAGGTTGTTGGCGCCCATGCGCTCCAGGCCGGTGGCCATGCGATCCATCACAGGGCCCATGCGCTCTAGGCCAGCCCCCATGCCTGCGGGCACCATACGCTCCATGCCCAGGCCCATACGCTCGATGGCAGGGCCCATGCGCTCCACACCAGAGCCCATGCGCTCAATGGTCTGGCCCACACGGTCGATGGGCGCGGCCATGCGCTCGAGGCCAAAGCCCATGCCGGCACCCATGCGATCCACGCCAGACCCGATGCGCTCCATGGTCTGGCCCATGCGCTCGATGCTGGAGGCCATGTGGTCGAGGCCCAGTGGGCCCATGCGCTCGATGCCGGAGCCCATGCGCTCGGAGCCCATGCGGTCCATGACCAGGCCCATGCGCTCGATCTCAGAGCCCACGCGCTCCATGCCGTGGCCCAGGCCTGCGCCCATGCGCTCCATGCCAGCACCCCCAATGCGGTCAATGCCAGGGCCCATCCTCTCGATCCCGGGGACACTGCCTCCACCTCCACCTGAAACAGGGACATAAGACACAGGCAGACGTCAGGGGCTGTGCAAGGAGAGTGACCTGAGTACTTCACAAGCTCAACCACAGTTCTGAAACTGAGAACCACAACAATTTACCATCAGAACCGTGCCCCCCCCAATGTTGACAGCTGTTAAAACTGGGTAGTGAGTACATTATTCTTCCTACTTCTGTACCATGGTTGAAATTTCCATAATAAAAATTAAAAGGGAAAACGCAATCCTGGAGGGCTTGTATCAACAATGTTCTCTGTGTCACTAGTGCTAGTATTTGTGACAACTTTTATGAGCCAGGGCTGTCAATTCCTGAGAAGTCTGCAGTTTCCCCACCACCAGACACTGAGAAATGCTCTTAAGGGGGAGGCTCAAAATCCCGCCCTCAGATCACCCGGTATAATGGATTACATGGTGACAATACAAAGCCACTCACCACTTTATCCTCTCCCAACTTGTCCCTTTAAGATGCCCTGCTGGTGGCCAGGCTGACTGCCATTTCCTTAGCATCTCCAGGGCATAGAGAAGCTATTATATAGCCACGTAATCAAGAAGCGATACAGAAAAGCAACACCAGCACCAACATAGACCCTGCGTATAGAGGAACAGGTGGCCCCTTCCAGGGGAACTGCCAACTGACTCGTATGTAACTTTGCTGGCATTGGAGGAAAAGGAGTCGACAGCATCCGAGTGGACTCTGGAAGAGGCGGAGGACACCCATCCCTCACTGCCACAGTTCAGCAGGACATATGCTGGCAGGTCAGCGGTGCAGTGACCCCATGAGGCCACCGTCCACTCCTTTTCCACATGCTGAGCAGGAGGGGCCCTCACTCCAGCTTCACCACACCACCACCACCTACCTCTGGAAATGGGACTTGAGCCTGCAGCCCAGTCCAAGATGCAAATTTAAGAGGAAACTCAGCAGTTTCTGTAACTGGTTCTATAACTGACCAACATTGTGACCTGGCACAAGTCACTGTCCTTCTCCGTGCCTATTTCCTTAGGTGAATTAACAGCATGCCAAGTGGCAAAATACAGGCACCATTTTAAGACTATTAGACCTTCAGATCAGAAATTTCTCAGAAACTGTAAAAAAGGTAAGAAACTCTGAGAGGGGAGATTGCATGCCCCACAGCATCCGAAATGAGGCTGACCACCCGTTCCAGACACCAATAGCAGCAGAGAATTAGGAAGAAACGGTGCCCACAAGGATTTCTAGAATCAGCCCATCACAGAAAGAGTCAGCAAGGGAGTCACCAAGGAAATGCTAAAATGCTCAGAGCCATGAGGACAAACTGGGCTGAAAAAAGCACATTTAGTTTTAAGTACCCATTTAAAAAAGTCTATTAATGAAAGGATATATTCCAAAATCCTTATAGAATTCAACACTGGGCAGATATTTACTTTCCTCATAATTTTCTGAGTTTTTATGAGTACATGTATATATTTTAGTAAGCATTTATTGCATGTTAGGTGGCACATTTTTATAATCGAGTAAAATATTTACTTTTAGGAATTTACAATTTTATAGTACTGAAAACAAGAAAGCCCCCAAAGTATGTGGACACATTACAATAATGACAATGGCTGACAGCTTACACAGTAGCACTTATATGCAGTAACTCTATGAGGTAGGTACTATCATATCCCCATTTTACAGTATAAAAAACAGGTTCACGTTCAGTAACTTGCCAAAACGTCACACAGCTACAGGCAGAAGCTGGTTCCCACCCCAGGCAGTCTATTTTAGAGCCCATGCTTTTCACCACTACACTCTACTATCCCCGGTAATAACAGCCTATTCTAAAAATCAAAACAGCAAAACTAAGCGTTTCCTACCTCCTCCCTGCTTTGCAATGATCTCTCCTCTCTTCAGTGCATTACTTAGGATTTCTAAGGAAATCAGGAAGAAAAAAAAATTAGCCAAATTGCTCTATGGTAATAGAAATGCGTTTAGTACAGCTTCCAGAGTAGGAATATTACTAATTAAAAATCTTAAAAGGAAAGGGAGGGGGTGAGAAATACACACACAGACAAGATCACGTTCCGGGAAAACCATAGCAGAGCCCTTGATGACGAGTCATGACGCAAGGAGCCCACGTCGCTCGGTAGTCTGAGGCCCAGTTGGTAGGGCCACCTGGGAATGCGCCCAGCAGAGCTGGGAGCCACTGTGCATCCATGAACTGAATTTGGAAAGTCAGACAAGAACGGGGCCAGCGGCAGTTTTTCTAAAGCTGCTCCAGAGCCTCGGTACTCAGACTAAAGCCTGCACTCACCCTCCCAGATCCAATCAACACCTCGCCGTTATCCCTCAGATAACTGAAGTGGTAGCTACACTTCATCCCAAACCGTGCAAACAGCAGCGACTGCACGCAGTGCTGGGAACACGACCCAGTTACCAAGCCGCCGTGCACAGAAGGCCTTCAGCAAGCTCAGCCTACCAGCCCCGCCTGGAAAGAGCTGGCGGTGACGGTGACTAAGTGACACACGAAGCCTCAGGAAAATAAATACCCAATGCACTCAGCTGTCCAAAACGGAAAACACTGCTGCTTGCTTGTCAACAGTTCACCCAAACCTCTTCAGAGCTTGTCTAATACTAACATTAGTGACAGCTTTTCAAAGTCTCTCCTCGGTCTCTCATTACGTAGAAGAACGTTGTACCCACTCCCGTGTATCTGGTCCTGAGGTGGACTCAACACGAACAACAGTCACAGGGCACAGCTTGTATTACGACCATGACCACAAAGAGCTTAAACCCCACCACAGCTGAGTCTAGCACTGCAACTGCCTGCTAATGGAAGGAGGTAAGAGAGTAGACCAAGAAGCAACAGACCTTCAGCCCACAAGCCAGTGCAGGGCTTATTCTTCCGTGACACCTATAAGCCTGACCACCAGGCCCAGGCCAAGGCTTGTTTCCCTAAAACAGTGCTTAAGGACAAACCATTCCCGCCAAAGCCTTGATAAGCATTTGCAGGCCTCCCTGCTGACTCCTAACTTGAATTTGCTCTTCCCACCCTGGCAGCCCCTCACCTCCAAGCCGCTGCACCTGACGCTGAGAGCTCTGCCTGCAGCCCCCGCTAGGTACCCATGCTGAACCATCTCGGCACAAGCCTGTCCAGCTTGAGCCTCTCCTGCTCTCCGAGCAGCACACTTCTATTAGCCAGCTAGGGCAGTGTTTTTTCAAATCTGAACCCAGAGAAAACCCTCACCTTTGTGTGGTGCCCACAGAGCTGCCAAGGGCCCGGGACCCAACACGTCCACTGGCTCCTTTCCTAGCTCCCTGCGATGTGCTGACTTGAGATAACTCGCAGCCGCACCATGTCCTTCAACGTCAAGGACCACATATCTATGTCCCTGCAGCAAGTAGTTGTTTGCACAAAGTGCAAAGATTCACTGCCTTGACAGGAGAGAGGGGACACTGAGTAGGGAAGCACTATAAAAAAGTAGGATCTGATTCAACTGGCAAGTAAACAACACAGAAAATAAGATGAAGAACAGAATCTGGAAAACCAATCCAGGTAACTAGTCTAAAACCCTGACAAATATTTTATTTGGTACAAAGACCTTTTTACCAACTTGGGTCTGATGACAAATAGCAGCAGGGAAATCCAGAAATCCTTTGCTCTTGCCCATGGTCACTTTGGGAGACTTCAGGACCAACAGACAAGTCTCAGTCAGAGAGAAGGTGCCAAAGTAGCAAGAGAGAGCAAGGCGGGCAGATGATGTCTTCCTCTAGGCCAGGACAGGACGAGTTTCCTTTTGCCACATGAAGTAACTCACTAGATCCTGTGCCACTGCAGGAACTGGGACAAGGCCAGCAGCCTCATCACAGAGGTGAGCGGTACCAGCGTGGCAACGGATTGAGGGCTCAGCGCAGGAAAAAGTGCCCGTGGGAGCAGTCACGCGCCACGTTTTTCTTCTCACTATAGGTATCCATAAATTGGTATTTGCAGCCAAATGACAATAAATTTTAAATTATTTCTTAAATGTTCTACCATTTTAAGACACAAAAACAACGCCAGTCATGGCAATGAGAAACTTTTAATTAACCCAGTCACATACAGATTATCAAGTCACCCCCAAATTCTAAAGCTTTGGAACAATCTAGAATAAAGTTAAAGTCATATCAAGTAAATTCAGGAAAAAAAGATGCAAGGAAGTCATTCAAGGTCTCTAACCAGTCAGAGAAAAGGCTAAACAAAAAAGTCTCCACCCACACTGTGTACTCTGAGGGCAACAGTTCCTACTAGTTCTGGATCTTCAGGAAGAACACAAAGCACGTGGGGTCCTGGGACAATGTGCAGAACTAAGAATCCCATCTCACTAATGAGCTGAATGACGACTCTTTCTAGGGCCTTCAGAAATTCTAAGCATGAAGCTTAGCTCATACAAACTAAACACAAAAAGCTTCAAGTCCTCACATCAGGCGCAAGGTGTCCCATGAAGACAGAAGCTGAGGGCTTGCCTGGTGGCTCAGGCGGTTGGTTGCAACTCTGCTCCTAACGCTGAAGGCTGCCAGTTCGATTCCCACATGGGCCAGTACCAGATGGCTCAGTTGGTTGGAGCGCATCCTCTCAACCACAAGGTTGCCAGTTCAACTCCCACCGGCAAGGGATGGTGGGCTGCGCCCCCTGCAACTAACAACGGCGACTGGACCTGGAGCTGAGCTGCACCCTCCACAAGACTGAAAGGACAACTTGACTTGGAAAAGTCCCGGAAACACACACTGTTCCCCAATAAAGTCCTGTCCCCTTCCCCGATAGAAAGAAAAAAAAAAACAAAGTCAGAAGCTAAGCACTCTAGAGGCTGTAACCTAGCAGTCTCTTATCTGCACAGGATGGGAAGCAGGTGGAGATTGGGGGGCGGAATCCAAGCTCTGGTGAATCGCCTTAGAAAGAAACAAACTTCTCATAGCCCAGGATTGGACTATCTCCTTGCAACACACTAATGAAGGAGAATTAAGCTAAAAGTCTCAGAAAAACCTAAACTCAAAACGGGAAACATACCCATGTAAAAGTAAAGAAGAAACAGCTTCGCAATCTAACTAAAACTGAAAAAAAGTTTCTCCGCATTTCAGACAGGCCCAATACTCCTCCTCAAGCTCTCCTTCAAAGGCACCACCCAGCACGCACACGACACCGCCTTGCTGACTGAGCAGCACCCTGGACTAAGGAGAGTCAAACCCTCACCGGGCAGGGCCCTGACTCTCCTACCAGGACCAGAGCCAGCACCATAAACGCCGCAGCTCCTACTCCCACAGCCAGCAAACACCTATACGAAAAAAGAAGCCATCTGAAAAGACTTGAAAAGTGGCGCTACGGAGATCAATAAAAAAGTCAAGGACCAGAAGTTTTTATCTAGCTCTAGAGAAAACACAATTTTTAAAAAGCCTAAGACAAACCACCAGACTTTGCCTAAGAAAGAACCTTGACATCGGGGTGAGCCTGCACCCCCAGGGGGCGGACCCTGCCCACAAGGGGCCTTCTTACCCATTCCTCTGCCAAGGGGCTCTCCAAAGCTTCGAGACATTCCCATCTCGTTTCTGGCAAAGTCTCTCTCAAATCCTCCACCCATGCCACGCTCCATCTCTGTGGAAAAAAACATTACCCTAGGCCTTTCCAGGAATACCAGTACATTTCAGACATACAAAACTGTAACGCAACAGCCTCCACCAAGTCAGCATGTGTAGTTTTTCTATAGGAAACCAACATCGTCCTTTATGCCTTAAAAAGAAAGTCACCTCAAGTGAACCCCTGAAAACAACCTACCTTTAGCCCATTAAGGACTTACTTACAACTTCCATTACATCCACACCATCGCACACCAAGCAGTAACAGGGGGGCTGCAGTGCACGCTGAGTCAAAGGCAGGCTGCCCGAGCACCTGCTTAGGTACCACCAACAACAGCAGGCACCACTTCTGGGGCACCCCACGTACCCTGCTCTGCTGTCATGGCCTCCGACAACCAGCCTGCACACCGCTATTACCCTTCACCACCACAGCCCCTTTACAAAGACACTGAGGCTCAAATGACTTAACTCGACCAAGGTGGCATGCCTGGTCAGGGGCAAGGCAAAGGTCGGAACCTAAATCCAACGCAAAAGGCCATGTTCTAATACACAAGCACAGCCATCTGAGTATAGAAATGTGCCGCGGGTAACACGACTTCCCTAAGGATACCTGGAGTGCTTTTGTCTACATACTGCAGTTTGGGTAACACTTTTTTCTATGCTGACAGGAGTGTTTATTTTTTACAGTGTCTTTTAAAAATAAAGTCCTTAACTTCTGTGGGGAAGAGCCCTGTCACAGATGTTGCTAGCTTGAGAAAGCCTTTCATGACTCCTTATTACTACCTCTCTCTTTATACATTCACCTAAAGCAAGACTTAAAATGCGTTATCACACTTTGTCTCCTTCCTATATTGAGAGGTCCTTGAAAATGTCTAGTTTATTAACCTTGTTCCTAAGAAGTGCCAGGTAAACAGGTGCTATATAATGAACACCTTTTATTGCACAACTACAGAAAACTGATTCTAGCCCTAACCTTCAATGAAATAAAAAGTCACACGGAAGCAGGCTAGCATTATGAATTAATAAGGAAATGCAGGAGATGTCGGCAATGGTGGACTTCATATTCATAGTTTCAATCAACCCAACCAAATCCCCTAGGTTGGTAGCGTGCTATCTGCTGGAAATATAGGTAACGGTGTGAGCCTGTGTCTGGTGGACAGAACAGAAATCCCAGAGCAGCACCCACCCCTCTTCAGACAGGAAAGTCAGATGCAGACATTGGCAAGGCAGCAGAACTCATCTGAGTTCAGGGAACCCTGCGTGTACTCCAATGTACTCCCCCCAAGAGAGAATTGTCACTGTTAAATATTGCACCAAATCAGTCATTATTTGGTATGTGACGGTTTTAATTACAAAATATTTTACATCATTCTCTCAAGATTTGACCTCTACTGGTTGACTGGTCCTGAGAACCTGATTAATTTCTATCAGTCTAATGTTGTCAGCACCTGTAACCATGATATATGCATTACGGTCATCAACTAAACATTAAATTAAACCTGAATCACCTTTATCAATAGTTTTCCAATGATTAAAACTTTCCTCAGACCAGCACTGAAGGGCTCTGAAGCTGATTCCACCCAAATCTCAGAACACAGCTCAAGTCTCTGTTCTCTATTGTAGAGAATGGAGAAGGACTCTGAGTATCTGTATCTCAGGACATCTCAGAACTAACGTTTTTACTGTGACTCTTCATGAGAATAAGCACTCTGAACCTTTCACCACCAGACTCAGAACAGCACCTACTGGGTTCCAGCTGCCAGGCCACCAAGGACTTGGTCCACGTGGCCCGGCACAGCCCCCACCCAGTTCTCACCTGCTTCCAAATCACATCAGTGCACTTGGGCAACAGCCCAAATCTTTCTAACGACTCACCTGCTCTGAGTAAACACTCTTTCAAGCCAGATTTCCCCCAACTGTCATTTTTTATTATAAATCCCACTCACACGGGCAAGCCTCAGAGTACACTGGCCACACAGACCTTTGTCCCTTCATTCCTAACTCACGGAGAGGACCTTCCTACATCTTTTCCCATCATCTAGAACAAGGAACCCCCTGAAGAAGAGCACTTTACTCAGCAGAGTATCTCCTTCCAGGTGACAGTTGATGTCTATCTTAATAAGGTTCTTGCTTGCTCTATACTCTCTTCCCATCAAAGAAAGGTTTAAACCCAAATCCTTAATGACCTCCCATTCCAGGGAAGTTTCTACAGCCGTATTCCCAAAGGTGGGGTCAAAGACTCTACCAACATCCAGAAAGACAGACTCAGGGTACACTCAACAGCCCTGCTGGGGAGGAGGTGCTGACACCAGTGCTCGAGGCAATCCTACAAGGCAGGATCACAGCACAGTAAGAGGCAGGCTTTGGAGCCAGACAGCCTGGGCCCGTATCCCACCATTACTAGCTATGTGCCCTGAGGCAAGTCACTCTCTGGGCCTCGGTTTCTAATGAAATGGGGATAACAGTACCTACACATCATGTGCTATCTTGCAAGGACTAAGTGAAATAACACATTGTTATCATTATAATATTACTATGCTTCTGTTAAGAGGTTGGAGGAGTTGTAAGATTTGAACGACAGTACACGAAAATTTCCATTATGTAAAAGCTAAATGAATGCCTCTGCTTACAACTCCAGAGTCATCAGAGCAGATGATCAAGAACTCAACAGTCCAGCACTCCAGGGGAAACATGAACTTCATCAAAAACTCCAAGGAAACTACTCCCTTACACTTGGGAGACCTTTTTAAAGTGTGCAAAGCATAACCACAGATGTCTACCTGATACTTGCTAGTGCTAGAGGACATAAGAAAGCTTTAAACTTTTACTGGACAATTACTGAGGAAGATTCAGAACACAGGACATCTTAAGAGTTTAGTGACTAAGAGAATGAACCTGTCTAGCTTATAAAATACAGACTTGGGATTTTACCATGTAACACTTAAGGCAATTCGAAGCCATCTGATTCAGTAGAAAAGTGAAAGGGGAGAAATGTTTATTAAAAATGGGTCTGCTGCCTAAAGGTCACCCGAGAGCGAAAAGCCAGCAAAGGGTAAGTTTAAGTGCAAGCAGGAAGGCAACACTAGTCTTACCGTTTATTCTGCCCATGTTCATCCCAGATCCAAACCGACCCATGTTTTCCATACCGCCACCAAAGGGTCCCTCCATGCCTGAAAGAGAAGTCGTATTTCAGCACCATTCCAAAGAGACTGCTTAGACTGAACAGGAAAAGAACAGTTTTCACAAGTTTCACTTGGGCATCTTCTATTTTCTGCCAGGAACTTACTTACCAAGTTTAAGGATTTGGGGGGGAGGCAGGGAGAATGCTAGTGCACTTGTTTAAAAATCAGCACCCTCAAAAAGCTGCTCTGATCCAATCCCCTCTATGACTACACAAGCAAAGAGGCCCAGAGAGATGGAATGATTTGCCCAAGGTCACAGAGCTAGTTAGTGAGAAAGCCAGAGCCAAAAGCCAAGACACCCACTGGAAGGACTGACAGGTAAAGGTAATTTCGAGACTCAAACTTTTTGGAAACAAAAGTGAGAATTTCATGCAGGATTTAAGAGGAGAGAAAGAGTTGAAAAAAAAGAGAAGCCACACCTAAAAGTGATTACATTTGTACTTCATTTTAAATTTCTTACCTCCCATTTTATTTATTCCAAATCCTATGCCTTCCATTCCCATTCCTTAAAAAGAAAAAGTCAATGCAAACTAAATTATGTCAAAGCAGTAACGTTTGAACTTAAAAAACACAAGAAATTCCAAACCAGCAAATGAACAAAAAATATCCATTTATGAATATATTTTAATTGGCAAGAAAAAGTGGGGGGAAGGGAGACCCTCTACCACTTCAACTGTCAAACTATCAATTCCAAGAAAACCATTTAAGCCTTTAATAATCACCATGTGACTCAAAATTCTGTAGGGTCCACAGTTTTATTAAATGATCAAGGCGGACAGTTTTAAACATGAAATATATTTACAAGGTACAGAGTAGGGAACATTCACTTTTTACAAGCTTACTCTTAGGGAACAGAAGTGGATTTTAAAATCCCTTTGAAAGATAAAATTCTAAGTAAAAAGCAGTTGTTAAAAACACTGAGGTTTCCCTCCCCACCACACCAGCCTGTCCTCTTTAAGTGTCAGGTGAGGAGGTGAGGGCGGGTCAGACTGGCAGAGCCATTCGAGGCCCAGGACGCTGAGGTCAGCCCCAGTTTACACTGGGAGGAGATAAGACATATGCAGAACTGACAGTAGGAGGGCTGAGGGACACTCGTCTTGGAATTCAAAGGATTTCAAGAAAGTCATAAAAATGAATTATTTAATAGTATAGAAATGCATCACTGCACAGAAATGAAAATGCTAAACAGCAAAGTTTAAAGTTTATTCTACACGTCAAAGCTTTCATTCATTAGCTGTTTCTTGTCTTCTTGAACAAAAACCACACTGTGCATCATTTGCCCTGTGGCCTACAGCAGCTATGCAGTCATGCAATGAAACGCGCCGTGTCTTTTTGCATCCATCAATGCCCCTACCGCTGAAGCTATGTCAACACCAGCCCTGAGCCCAAGGGGGTCTGGGTAATAGACTGTGGCACTGCTGTGGTCCCATGATCAGGAGACCTACAGTCTCTGTCACTAACTGATAGTGTGACCTTGAGCAAGACCAACTCTCTGGCTTGCCTCCTTTTTTTGGATGGCTCAACTATCTCAGCTCAGGATGATAAAATGCAAAGGTATAATGGCTTTAGAAAAAAAAGATTCAAGTCGGGGAATATGTATACAAAATACTGCCTTTATCAAAATAAACCAAAGATTAATAAAGAGAGACTTTTGTCCCAATTATGTCTTTAGTCCACTTGAACTACTCAATGTCCAATTATCCCAGCTAGTAATTTTCATTACTATAGAACTGTAATAACTTTTAACTTCCCCAGAAATGCCCAATCGAGGCACACTGTAATTCTCACCTGCGGGCCCTATGTTTCCCATGCCAATGCCTTTATTCAGGTGATTGGCATCAATAGGCTGCCCTCCTGGTCCTAACCCCATGCCAATACCACCAAGTCCATCTGAAAGGAAAAGAGAGAGTCAGAAGTGCAGATTCCACTTACTTACAATAGACCTGACCCTCAAAAGCGAAAGAGTCTGTATTTACTGTGCCACAGCTCTCAGTCATTCCCACCTACCCACCTCCACCAACAAACCAGGGTCTACTCATAACACTGGTACATTTGGGAGCTCTCCCTTTTAAGGCACAACTTTTTATATGCAATTACACATTGAAGTTTGTAACATGTATAAAGCACGGGCAGGTAAAAATCAGTTCACTTGAAAGTTACAGAGAAGAACTATGGACAACTCACACAATAAAAGTCATGAGCGTCTAGCTATTTCCCTAAATCGTGAACTGAGAAATTTTTTACCAAAAAAAAGCAAGTCAATTCATCAGGTGGTAAGCAGCACAAATATGCCCACCCACCCCTCCTAACATGGTAGTCCAAAAGACTTTTCTTACGAAAAAACAATGTTATATACCAGCCAATTAATATACTGAGCATACGCTACTCTCTCTGTTGCAGGCGGTTTTAATAACAATGAAGCTAGTGGATTTACAGAATCTATCTTCTACCCAGAAAGCTTCCTAAACTTCGATGGATACCCCCGTCCACCCCCAACTCCATGTTCCACAAACAAACAGGGACGCCAGAATAGAATGGTACCAAATTGCCAATAAGGCCTGAGACAGTGTTGACATACTTGTAATGCGCTGGGTGACCATAGTCTGAGGCTTCAAGCAAGACCCGGCGAGACTTTTTAAAATGGGGGAAAAGTTCATTAAAGAAAAGGTGAGAGCTGTTCCCAGGTATTTAGTCTGATTAACAACACTGCTTTTAAATTGCACAGAAACAGCAGCAAGAGATCACCAATGTTACTGCTCCCCAAAGCACTGAAGACTTTTAAGTCAACCCTCTGAAATGTGCTCTGTGACCAAAAGCCATGGATAATGGGCTCCCTGGGGCCCAGTGTGCCTGCCAGGGTTACCAAGCAGCCCGCACCCCGGCTCCTCTAGGCAAGAAAGTCAACAAGAGCCATCACCGTGAACTTGAGTGGTCACTGCTAATTGATCATACTGATTACAAGGAAATGTGGTCCTTCGCTAAATCATGTTAACTAACTCTCAACTAGTAAGCCATCTCCTATTCTTCTAACCATCAACCTCCCTTCAAAATCTGCCTCTATTATGCTTCTAGAACCCTAAATTGCAAAGGCACTCAAGAAATAGTTTTCTAATCTTTTGAAAGGAGCTAGGAACCAGGGCTTGGCCACAGGCTTAATTCACTGCTCCAGACCAGAGGCACTGGCTGGCCCTCCAAACAGCCGTGCCCAACAGCCTCACGTGCTGAGAAGTCCTCCCCACCAGAGCACAAGCAGGTCCCAGCCCCGGTGGGCTTGTCAGATGGAGTGCTGGGACGGCACTGATATGCCCCCTTTCCGTCTACGTGGTGACCTACCAACTAGCCTTCCCTGTCTCAGGGCAGCTTTGCACCTGGATATTGCAAGTAACACTACATAAAGCTCTTGATGGCTGTACTTCACATACTGTAAGCTTCACCCATTTCAGTTATGCAACCATCACCACCATCTAATTCCAGAACATTTTCATCACCCCAAAATGAAACTCCCTCCCATTAGCAGTCACTCTCCACTTATCCCTCTCCCCAGCTCCTGGCAACCACCAATCTATCTACGGATTCGCCTGTTCTGGACGTTTCCTATAGATGGAATCAAAGCTCATCCATGCCGTAACATGTATTGGTACTTCACTACTTCTATGGCTGAGTAAATCCCATTGTATGGATTTACCACATTGTCTTTATCCTCTCATCAGCTGACATCATGCTGCTATGAACATCTGAGTATGAGTTTCTGTGAGGCTGTAAGCTATTAGCTCTCTCGGAGTATACTTAGGAGTGGAAGTGCTGGGCCATCTGTGATACCCAATCTCTTCTGGACCCAAGTGCAGCCTGGCTTTAATTCCCTTTGCGGTTTTGAGTTCTTTCTTCCCCAGGACACCCTCAAAATACAATTACATCCTGAGCAGCCTGCCTCACTGCAAAGTAGTCCTAACAATCCTTATGAAGTTGTGAATCTCTGTTCTTCTTCCATGCTGGGAAAATCCATAGGGGATTAAAAAAACAAAAACAAAACACCACCCTTTGAACCTTTCCCTCAAGAGTGGTCCAGAGAACTGCAGAATAACATGGCCCGGGGTTCATGGGTAATTATAGTTTTCTGGTTAGTATAAACAAATTCGAAATCTCAGCCATAATAATTGAAATACTCACGGGGAAGCTGTTGAGGACGTTCAGGAGGGAAAAAATCTCCCTTTGGTAAGGCCCTCTCATCCTGAAAGAGAAAGTGAATAAACCTCAGTGTTCCTGGCAACACTGTTTGCAACAGAAAAGATGGAAACAATCCCCAACAAAGAACTGTTGGATATATTATGCTACATCCTTGCCACAGAATACCAAACAACAATCAAAAGGAATATGGGAAGAATTCTCGCCACCTTTTGTGTAAAGGGGGAAGGATTAAAGATACTCATGTATATACTGCGGGGGATGGGCAGGACCTGGGCATGAAGCAACTCTCACACTATCTTTTTCATGCTTTTGTCACGTGAAGCAATTATCTATTTTAAAAATAAAAACACAAATGCTTCAAGTAACTAAAATTTCTTTTAGAGTCCTTTTCTTCCTGAATGTGCTAACTAGATTGCCCTCAGCACATTCCAGTCATGCTTATATTAACCATTATCTTTGGCAGAGCCACAGCAGGGATGATATTTACACTGAAGGGCTTCAACAGAACTTTAAAGGTTGTCTGAACCAGACTTAATTAGGTTCACGACAGATATGATGCTAACTAAATATGTTGAAAATTGGAAACCCATATATATAACCAGTCTTTGAAATTGCTTGCTCAAGCAGGATACTCAACTGACCTCCTGACCATGCCAATCAGCCAACTGTGCAAAGAAAAATATATCTGAAGCAAAGCTGCACCAGCAAAAAGCTCTTTCTGTCATAAATTTGCTCAATGTACGGCACCCTATTTAACTTAGACTGATCCATAAACAATGGCTATGTGACCACTCTTAACAACGCCATGTATTTATGTTATGGAGAAAGAGATCCCCCTACTAACTTACCATTTTCACGTGCATTGGTCTATCAAATAGCAGTTGGCCATTAAACATAGCTGATATTACAATTAAGGCTATTTCTTACAATTCTAAAAACATGCACAGCAGAAGAGAAACACATTAAGAGAAAAATAACCCAACTGCTACCAGTCCCCTAAGTGGTGAATTTATGAGCAATTTTGATTCCTCATGACACTTTCAAGTAGTACGTGTTTCTACTCAGCAGAAAAGGAACAATAAATAAAGCTCAAGGGGGGGAGAAGTAAACCTCAGCGTATTCCTTAAGTGTGGCGCTTCATTCACACCACCTTACACTTCTCGCCAAACCATCCTCTTGAGCACTGGCATCAGTTTTCTGTACGTGTCCAATGGGCCAGGTATCCTACCCTTTTTTTCCCCCCACTTTTATTTCAAGTGTGTTTTTCCAGGAACCATCAGCTCCAAGTCAAGTAGTTGTTTCAATCTAGTTGTGGAGGGCGCAGGTCACTGGCCCATGTGGGGATCGGACCGGCAATCCTGGTGTTACGAGCATCACGCTCTAACCAACTGAGCTAACCGGCCGCCCTGTCCTACCGTTTTTGAAGTAGTACAATGTTTTCTGGGTAAGATACTTGGTGACAATATTGCCGGAGTTTAGTGACTGTGTTCCTCTGTGGTATTCTCCACTGTGACTACAAAGATGTCACTATAGGGTAAGCTAAGCAGCCTTAGGGTCAGAGAGAAGTGTTTCTTCTAGAATGATGTCAATCCACTGGAGAGAGGGTGCCCTGAAAAGACTTATATACAAAATATGTAGTCACACAGCAACCTAGCAGTCTGTCCCCTCCAATCTTTCCTTAGGGAAAGGTGACCCTGTGGGATTGTCCCTCATTGGGGTTGAGTTTATGCTACTCTAAGTCTCCATGTTTGGTCCTTGTAAGCAGGGTCTGCAGTCAAAGACGGGTAAGTTTTCTCAGGGAGAAACAACCTAAGCCAGACGGGACCCCCATGAGCTAATGTAAAGTTAGGAGGTAGCTGTTGCCTCTCCTTCTGAGAAGCTGCTGGCGCATGCCTCAACTGTTGTCCTATACCCTCAGGTGTAATGGATCCATTAGAACAATAGCATCTCGCCCCTCCTGTTTGGCTCATGGAATAACCTTATCTTGTGAGACTTGTTCCCCCAGGGATTGTATACACCACACCTTGGTCATTTGGGGGATGGTATGCATCAGTTGCTTTGGGACAATTATGGGATTTGGAATGAAGGATTATTGTGTGGTGTAAGAGTTTCACAGACCCTGGCCTTAATCATGTGATTTCTATTGTGAAAAATCAATAAATACCCACGGTGACCCGATTCGGGGCTCCAGTCCCTTGAGGCTGTGAGTCCCTTGGTCCTCTGTGGTTTAACTATATTTGAGTCTCTGTCTCTTTATGATAGTTTAACCCTCGCCGCCTCCCTCGCCTTCCCACGGCTTGTGTTGTGCAGGACGCAACAGAAATAAACAAATTTCTCTACAGTGGCACATTCTTCGGATTTCCCCCTTCAAACCAGAATCCTCTAAAAAGAAAACACTGGGAAAGGTCACTCGTGGGAATGTGGCTATTTGCTAATCAGCCCTTCTACTGTGTTTCCCCAAAAATAAGACCTATCCGGAAAATAGGCCTTAGCATGATTTTTCCCCTGAACATAAGCCCTAATGCATCTTTTGGAGCAAATCTTAATATAAGACCTGATCTTATTTTCGGGGAAACACGGTGCCTACACAAGACTGAATTAATTCCATCCTAGAGAACTTTCAAATTCCACAGTAATGTTTTCCCTCTAGTCACTCAGGAAATAGTAATACACAAGGAAACCACTTCCCCACACATACGTATATTAATAATACAACATTTAGGCCAAACCATTCACCAAGAGTTGAATTCCAATAAAAGGATACATATAGCTTGCACAGCTTCAATGGACTGTTCAAAAGTAACAGTGCCTATTCCACGACTTTTCCCATCTTTATCTTCTAGAATGTCTGCTCGGACCACCACACCAGCCATACTAAAAACTTCCTTCAGTTTCTTCCAGCCAACTTTATAATCCAGCTAATCAAGAGACAGGGAAGAAAAATCTCAATGCAGACATCTTAAGAACAACAATATTTTTATTACATGAACACAACATGCCTTGGTTGGAAATAAGCATTAGAAGGTAATATGTCACAAAAACTTATCGACTACAGTGGAATTTTTCAAATAGGATGAAATCTGGCCTTAACTGCTATTTACTGTCTCTTTCCTCTGAAAGAACAGCTTAAGTCACCTTATGCATTTCAAATTAATGCTTATTTTTTAACACTAAAAAAAATATATATATATATATATATTTCCTCAACTAAGGTTTATTATCATCCTCCCCAACCAACCCACTTTCTTTTAAAAATATTTCCCTTTACAAATGACAAAGGCATTGTCATTTATCCCAGACACAAGAGGGAAGTGTCAGTACACAATCTCTGCTAACTTTTTTACCCTGCACCTAAATAAACCCACGAAGAATGCAGCTGCCACTTTTGTATGCAGCTGCCACTTTTGTAAACAGCAGCAAAACGCAGTAAACACAATGGGACCCCAGTCAAGCCTGTGATTTATGACTGCGTGGTCATCAAGGAACAAAGCCCAACCAACCCCACGGCTTTTTTAAACATAGATCAAAAAGATAACATAACCCTCTCTAAAGCTTTTCTTCTCAAACAGCAGAACTATTTTTATAACAGGTTGACAAGGAGGTTTCATAAAGTTGATTTTCTACTTACGAAACTGTTTCATTTTACTTACATTTGCTACAAAGACTGTGCTTCCAAGTCTTCCAGCCTGTAATGCATGGATAATCTCATTTGGGATGTTAGGGTTATTTAGGATACTGGGTGGGATAGTAATCATTCCTGGGCCACCTGGTCCCATACCCATCCCACCAGTCGTAGCCATCACCTTTTGCATTGCTCTCCTGGCATGTTCACCATCAGGATCCTAAAACAAGCACAAAAGCGTTACATCTAACTGACCCAGAGACAACTAAAACCATGCTCTGAGTAAGTGATAGTCCCAAAACTTCAGAAATTGAAAGGCTGTTTGGAAAGCATTTTTCAAAATCTATAAAAAGAAATTCAAATGAACTCAACCACTAGGCCAGGAAGAATCCCAGCCAAAGGAATGAAGAAGAAAGAAAAGGGTGTAAGAGTTAGCTCTCAATTGAACTAAGTAAAAAAAGGGAGGGGGGTGAAGGACATTAGTTGACAAAACATAGAGCTTCTAGATTGAAATAAGATCTTCATGGGCTTGGCATAGCTGGATCTTATTAATTCAATGGAGGTTCTGTAATTCCTGCAAACCCCATCAGTGATTTTTCAGTTTGAAAACACAGTCCTAGATCACCACGGTGCTCTGCATCCTTCATGTTTTTCAGGCATCTGACTCCTGTGTAAAGTCTCGACAGGTCTGTGAAGCACTGGTACTGACACTATGCTTAAACTCTCTGCCCTCTCGTGTATCATCTTCAACATACCAGAGACCTTAAACCCTACCACACTTTCCACTCTGAGCTCTGAATATACTGATTTTCCTCCAAGAAGTAAAAATAAGTCAAGGAGGGAGTGAATCGTCAAAACAACCTCCCCCTTCCTGGAAAAAGAGAAGGTATTTGAGATTTGGATTAGATATAAAAAGAGGATTTGAGTAATGACAAACTCAAACAAACAAACAAAAAAGGAGGGGCAAGCATAGGGGTCAAACTGGGTAAAACTGTACATGTAGAACCCACTAAAAAAACCAACAGAAAACCACAGGCTCAGTATGAGTGCCTCTGAGAAAATCGAGGCAGGGTGGTCACAGACCGATCAGACATTAGGAAGGCAGGTGGCAGTGGCTCAGGGAGTGCTCATTCTTACAGGATGACTACTGAAGCCTGTGATGACCCTCTTCATCAAGAACAGGTTAGTCTGCACTGTAAAACGCAGTCCAGGACTATTTTTGTCTTTTCCTAACTCCGAATAGGACAACTCGACAATTACAAACGATATCCACAGGGTTTCAAGAGCTTACTTCTTTGACTTTCAGTGGTCTTCCACTCAGACTATGCTTGTTTAGAACTTCAGCAGCTTTTTTCATGCTCTCTTCCATCTTGAATTCAACAACGCTATGAAGAGTCAAAAGGAAATAAGTGAAACCAGTCCTACAACTTAGAAGGCTCAATTGCCAATAAGTAACTAGACAATACTTACGCACATCCCTTTGGAAGAAGCCACAGACCAATCAGAAGAGCAAGGAAAGGGGGAAAAAAAGACAAGAAAAAAATAGTAAATATCAATGACAGTTATAAAATAAAACTGATGTATGTAATAAAAGTTGTAGTTTTTTTTAATCAACCCTTCTAAGGGGAAACTGGCAGAAGTAAGCGTCTCGCCTAGTCGTCCTTGTTAAAAGCTGGGCTCCTTATCTCCTGTTCCCGCACATTACCAGCATTGCGCTATAGCTGCTGAAGTTATAATAAGCAGAACTAAATTCAGATTCTCCGAGAAATCACACAAACTTTAGATCTGCTTCCTTCTGTACTCAATCAATTCCTTATCATACTCCTCCTAAATCCATCCCTTCCATAAATTAAGCTCATCCTTTTGATTATTCTAAGCCATTCTATTGCACGACAGAAAATAGTTTATTGTCTCTTTAAACTAGGCCAATTTTAAACGTTCAGGTTTTAAATATTTGTTTTACAATTTACTGGCACAAAGGCAACTTTTCGGAATCTTTGGTTCACACCACTTTCAAATTCAGCAAACAACCAAGAGTAACATTTTCTAGACAAGAACACACGTTTTACATTAATATACCACCGCTAAAATTCCATGCATAATTCACACACAGCCAATTCCTCTGTTAACAAAGAGACAATGCTGCTATTGGTCCCCAGTTATCCAAATTGGGCATCCAAACAGAATACCAAAAAGCTCTTTGGCCAGCCATTTGGAAAAGCGGGACTCCCGTTTGCAAATCCCCTCCCACCCCACTCGAATGTTTGGCAAAATCAAACATGGCTACTATAACATGAGCACTCACTGCCTTCCTGATTTCATTCGATTCCACGCCACCATACAGTTACATTTTTCATGTAGTAAATCCACAGAAGAAATTCTCTCAGACACTTACCCTTGACTTTCCTTCAGCGTCCATTAAGAGCTCCACGTATGTTACCTCACCAACTACAAATCAGTTTCCAGACGACACATAAACCAAGGGAGAAAAGCCAAGAAAACAATGGGAATTTAGAACAATCATCAGCAACCTTGTATGGAGCCTCTGCCTTATAAGAAAGCCCAGAAACACTCCATGTACTCTAAAACCACCGAACTAGGCATTACAGGTGTGCAGTAAAGGTAGGTGGAACTTGTTAACAATATGTCCTTGATTTTCCTCCCACCACAAACAAGCTATTTCCACAGATTTCCATATCAATTTCTCTGTCTGGACTCTCCTTCGTGACTAGAGGCAATCCAAATCTGTAGGAAAGAAGTCTGCGTGATTCACTTTTGGGGGGAAGAAAACAGTTTTATACATATACTTATTGGTGAAAACAGGTAAACAGCACACCAATTGCAATGCCACTGAGCTGAGCTCAAACGCTAAATCAAGGACATGTATTAGTGCAAAGACGCTCACACTTTGGCAAGCTCCATGGTGTGCAACCTGCGTCACAACACTGGGCCTTGCACTAAGGAGGGTCACAGGCTTGGTTTGTTTAATGCTCTGTTGCATCTTAAAATTCCGAACCATTTTTTTACAATGGGCCCCCACGTTTTCATTCTGCACTGGGCCCCACAAATTCTGTAACTGGCCCTACACACAGCACTAGGCCCCACAACTGTCAGCAGCTGACTGAACATCCTATGAGAAAACCAGAGCAGCATCTGGATTCTGACTAACCCAGGCTTTATTCTTGATGCTTTCTCAACCTCCCCATTAAAGGACACAGATAAATGCAAATTTAGAGTGCAATTTGCATCTGAACAGTTAAACAGACTCCCGTAATTCTGATTAGACAAAGGAGGGGGGAAGCAAAGCACTTCAAAAGATTCCGCAGATTTTCCTCAAGGTTTGGATTGCCAATTCATGACCACCATGATCAGATGTTAGAACCCATCAAGAAAACCACCAAAATGGCTGCTGAACTTGAAGATGGCACACAGAAAACTAAGCAGTTTCTCCAAAGTCAAGAAAAGGGCTTTTGTTCCCAGAAAAACCTTTTTATTTTAAGGATTGTTTTGATGATGATAAAGCCTTTTCCGATTCAGTTTTCAAGTTTTTGTTTAGCAATACAAGGGTTAAAATAACCCTTTTAAATGGCCTCAACAAGCCATGCCTACTTTAACTCTTTTGTTCAAAGGATATTAACATTACTGAGAATTTTTCATTATAAGATTTAAATGTAAGATAAAATTATTTTTAAATAAAATTAATAATTGGAAAGGCATATTCATTAGAAACGTCCTTGCATGACAGTTGAAAGCAAGAAGGCCAAGTGTTCACAGTGTAGGCTACAGCCTCGCCTCCCTTGCCCTTTCCTGAAAGGTTAACCAAACCGGCCCTTTGCACAAAACAGGAAGGACACAGAATCAGTGCAAAGAGATGAAGAAAGGAAATAGGAGGGACTGGTACAGTTTAACTTGTGCAATATGTACTCCTATGGGGCAAACTGAAAAATGATCAAAGGATAGTCACACAGATTGGCTTTATTTTACGTGTACAAAAGTAAAGCAATTCCAAAAAAGTTGTGGCCATCCCTGAAGCCATGTTAAGAGCCATTTATTTCAAAAACAGCAGCCATTTGAGGACCAACAGTCCTTGTTTCCATTTTGATGGAAGTAGTGTCAAGACAGTGAAGAGAAACCCCAAGTTTATTTGCTACGAGCCTGTGACTGTGACCACTGCCTTGAAAATAAAAGAATCACAATATCTACCTCAAGGACAGCTGTAACCATGTTGTTAAAATTCAAATACTGTTGCATATGGACAGTTTCTAGTCTGTGCCCATAAAGACACTTCATCAAAAAACTGTCATTATAACCTAGAAACCAAGCAAGTCCCAACCAAACTTTTCTCCATGGTCATAACCATTTTAACAAAAAGCCAGTTTTAGAAATTAGGACTTTTCACACTTAACATTCTATAAAGTAACCCTCCAGCCTTAGTTTAGCCACAGGTGAAGGGGATCGCTGGGCTCTAGCATGAGCAATGCGGTTCCCAGGGTCATCAATAATAGCCATGGTCTTTATGAATTCACAACATTCCCCTCTGGACCCTGAGACCACAGCAGTCCAGGCGTTAAAGCAAATCAGCGTCACAGATCTGCAACAGTAGCTAATTCATACTTCCCTACAGGAAGCTAATGCTAAAGCCTTCAAAAGACCACTTCTCTTTTAGATCTAAATATTAAATTAAGCAAGATCTGCTTAGTAGTGAGTACAACTACCAACCAAAACTCTGAAGGCAAAATTTGCCATAGAACTATGCAGATTCTGGTCACATTCAATGAAATGAAGTTTAAAAGAGCCAATCAACCAGAGCAGATCACAGGACTGAGAGGCTGAATTTACAAATTGGCAGCAGCCAACAGTGTCACAGAAATGAATTCTCAGGTGTTAATGAAAATTACTGCTGCTCCTCTTCCCTTCGGAATATGGATGGACTCCCAAGATGAGGCTACTAAGACAAATTCTATTCCAGCTAAACATCAAAATATCAACATGAAAAAAACCAAAACTCTGAAAAATCTAATGCCAAATGTTATCGCCTACCTTTTAAAAAAATGCTGTAAGAACTCATTTTTAAGCAACATTTAGGTGGTTATTAAAAATATTGCCTGAAGAATAAAACACATCATGAGGATAAGTAGATGAGCAACCCAAGAATAATTTAGGTAGTCATTGGAGCTACTCTGATTTAACACTTCTGCACCTATTTTTCCCACAAGCGTATTTGTTTGTGTTCTCATTTACTGTTCGAATCGGAAATGGACCAAAAAATGGAGTACAGAGGCCAAAGCTTCACTGAAGTGAATTCATATGTGAAAAAGCCTCTAATTTTAAACATGGGGGCTCGTAAGTAGGACATGCTAGCAAACATTCTCACTTTAATGGAGGGGTGCATAGAATACATGCATACTTGAATTTAGAAAGGCTTGTTTCTTTAATATGTAGGAAACTTGAAATCTGGCAAAATAATTACCGTATTTTGCCGTGTATAATGCACCTTTTTGCCCAAATTCGTGAGGGAAAAACAAGGGAAGTGTGCGCTTTACATATGGGTACTAATTCCGTATCTACATAAATGTTTTTAATTCTTATGAATTAATGCTTATGAATTAAAAGTGTAACTCTAGAAATCAATAATATCCATATGCAAAATAATACCCAGGAATGGGATCCTCGGTTTTGTTGAACTTTCCACAAACTTGCAACAAATTTACCAGTATGTAGCCTCCTAGGATGCGTAAATATAAATGTTGTAAATTTGTTGCCCTTTGTTACCCTTACGTAAAATTTCTTGTACCTTTGTTATCTGTTCTTGTGTTTTGTAATTATTTATTACCTAAAATTTAAAATTTAAAAATTAAACGCTAAAATTCCTTTATAATACAAAAAACAAGTACTTAAATGTAAACAGATAAAAATTTGAATTAAAAAATTAAAACAAAAGATTTTTTTCCCCTGAAAGTTTGGGCCAAAAACATGGGTGTGTATTATACACGGCACTATACGATAATCTACACAGTGACTACTTCATTTATGACAAGTTAGAAAACGACTGGGCCCATTCTTGCTCCTGACTGTAGCAACAGCAGAAGAGCACCACCAACTGACTAGACCAAAGACCACCAAGTAAACCAGGCAGGCTGCGCTGCTACAGTTCAACCCAAGTACCCACAGATATGAATGCTTTAGCGTAACAGGACTTTCCAAAATGCAGGCTGAATTTCCAACAAAGCAAAACCTGAAGGAGCCAGATAGACTGGGTGGGGTTTTTCTGAAATTAAAAATAAAGTTCTGGTCCACAGACACACAGTGAACATTCACCCCCAGAGCCACCAGGGACTTCCTGTGACTCCTCGTGCCCTCCGGGCCTCAGTTTTTTATCAGCTGGAATTTGAAATTTACTTCAAGTGATGCATTAAGTTAAAACAGAAGGATTAAGTGCTTAAAGAAATCTTTGCTTACACAAATTAAACTGACTACTGCTAAACTTGGCATTGAAGAGTACACTCCAGCACTGACCTTCCTTTCCTCCTCCAACTGTGCTGTTTCCCCACTGTGGGCGTAGCTCGCTGCTGCCTGGGCTGCAGCTGCCCCACCGGTTCCCCGGCTCCCCAGTGAGGCCAGAATCAGCAGCCGGGCGCAGAGCTTTCCACACCCACACAGGACCTCCCAGTACTGCAGCACAACACTGAGTGCAAAATGATCCAAATCACCCTTTGCTCAGAAATATTACTTATTTGCCCAGTCCTTATGGAGAAAGTCTTTAAGATGTTCAGGGATAAAAATTATAAAAATTAAGTAGCTGTTAGAAAGTTACGTCACTTTCAAACCTGGTTTGGCAATCGCCCAATTTCATATTACATTGGCTCTCAATTTTTTTTCAATCCAGCAACAATTGGGTGTTCAGAGCAGCTATTTGTTCCATGTAATACCTCCGTTAAAAAATAAGCACAGTCAAAAGGAAGGACAACAGAAACCTTTCCCTTGTCCCAGTAGAACACTTAGAGCAGGAAGGGGAAAGTTCAGGGAAAGAGGGCAATCAATTCTAAAAGCATGAAAACTGTTTAATCTATGTCCCTGACTGATATGATGGGGGTGGAGGGGCGAGCAAAAAAGCAGCCTGCCTCAGAACACAACAAAGCTCTCAATACATTGTTTCTCTTTAAAATCAGCAATGCTGATTTCGTGAAAGTGCCACCAAAAAGCTGGGCACTGAACAAGCTTTGTGATCCCATCTACAGGAAAAGGCCAGGTTTGGAAAAATGATCAGTTCACATAATATATGTATTACTAGGATCTCCCAGAATGCTGTTAAACACTAAAATTAAAGACAAAGACTATATATAAATATACACTTGATGTCCAAGGAGGGGGGAAAAGATTGGGAATTAGGGAGTGGTATGTAAGGAAATCTCAGGCAAGATTAATCAGCCTTTGAAAAGCTCCTGTCATGCCATCTCAAAGCTACTACTTTAATTCTGAGAGGTGACAGTGCTGCAATGACGTAACATTTTCAGATCTTTAAGTTGAGGACAACTAATTCTAGCTCCACTAGTTTTCTGAAACAGGACGATCTCATCAGGGATCGACTCTTAAAATAGAGAGATAAAGAGGTTGGATCGTGACAGCCCAAATCTCTGCATTGTCCACTCCAGAGATTATATTGAGACTCATGCTTTTAGGGTGGCCTCTATCTGCAATTTTTTTCCTGCACAATAACAAGTCTTCAAAAACCTAAAACTTATTTGCAACAGGTTTCGAGTAACTATTTCAATTTCAATCAGATTTCAAATAACCATTTAAAACCTATTCTTGATATACCAGACATGAATAAAAACATATTTTGAAAACCTCATAATGAAAATAAGAACATTTCTTAAGGAGTCATATGTATGTAAACAGTAATTTTCTTTAGACTTTACATACTAAATACAAACATTACCATAAACAAAGACTACCTTTCTCATAAATCCCTTTACCCACAATCCAATGTGGCTAATAATTTAATTAAACAGAAAGTAGTTAATTTAACCTGTACAGGGGAGCTCTAAACAAGAACATTTTAAGGTTTGTTAAAAATAACTGATTTACTGCACACCTGTAATTCTAAATTACACCACCAAAAATACACTGAAAGGGCTGAGCCAGGGCATTCATAGCAGTATGCCAGGGGAATATGAGAACCAGTTTGGAAGTATCCGAATAAACCACCAGGCTGGCTCCAAGATTAATACAGTGCAAAATAGGAAATTGAGGTGAACTGCTTCTACATCCAGAAACGTCATGGCTGCTGCTGCTACCAGCTTTCAGGCTTCCAAAACTGAAATTACTGAATGGTTAAGCAGTAAAAATGTCACCTACTTTATCCATCATGTCCCAAAACTGGTTCACACACTCCTAAAAATGAAAAAATAATTTGGCCTGCAATCTCTTACAAAATTCTAACATTGCATTTTCAAAGCCACATTCCTGGTTCTTGGAACTACTATACCTTATTATCAATGGAAGTATCCATTCAGTGGTTCAACCAAATCACAAGAACACAAATTTGGGGGTTATTCCAAAAACTAATTCAAATGAGACCCAACTGTACTGTACAGAAATTCTAAGCTTGTATTGAAGCAGCAGTCCCAAAAACCAAGAACACTGCATCTGGGATGCCACATGACACGCCCTTCAGACAAAAAGAAGAAACTTCACTCTTGCCCTAAGAGCATTGGCAGGAATGATTTGGCTGATCAAGGCAGGAAAACAAATCTCACACCAAAACGTTTTTCCATCCGTGTTATCTGGAGAAATACTACATGGGAGCACCATACATGACTGTAGAGCGGTTCACGGTGCCTAGTGCGTCTGGAATGTCATGGTTGAATCAAGTGATGGGACAATGATGGCAGTGGGCCATTCATATTTTCAAAACCCAATGCTGGGAGCACCAGTACACATACCAAAATGGCCTATATCCAAGTGGCACCTCTGTCCGTCACTGAAATGTTAATCATTTGACAAATCAAGCTCAAATCTCTTTTCATTATGAATGCTCCAGAAAACCAATACCTTTCAGTCCTTCAAAAAGACTCCATTTAAGGGTAATTTGAGTCTAGGTTTCCCTTTGGGGTGGGGGTGAAGGGAGACCTCGAGGCATTAGACAAATTTTTCTCTCTCAAGTTTTGTCTAAACCAGGACTGAGCAATCTCTTTAGCCCTGAGTGCCACCAGCAGGGCCAAGAATCAGGAAAGAAAGGAAGACAGAAGAAGCAGAACAAGAGTGGGAAAGAGAAGACACACCTGGTGTGCACAGGAGTGTGAGGCAGAGACCATGGGGGCAACCAACCTCCTCGGACCTCCTGGTGGCAGCAGAGCTTCAGCTGTTTTCCCTGCCCTAGGCCAGAATTTGGACACGTGGGCTGTGACTACTGTGCGCCCGAAGGCACCGTAGTGCACAGCAGATGCCTTATTTTGAGCTCTGCATTTGCCAATCTAAATGTTTTTACCCAGGGGGAAAAAAGCCTAAAAGTTTAAACACAAGCTAATGTTTTATAATTTAGAATCTGAGTAGCACAAGTACCAGATACCAAATTTTAACCCCAGGAAGACATCCACAAAATTTAAACAAACTACCTTGCAACCAGCATTAAAAAGCTTTAAAAAAATAATAATTTAAAAAAAAAGCGAGAAAAGGAAAAACCTCTCCCACCTAATATGAAAAATTCCGAAAATTTCCTGAACACAAAGAGGCCCCCCTCAAGCTGAAGTGAAGTCCTATTAGCCATATGAAGCCAGTAAAATCATTTGTAGGCCAAAGGACCACACAAACCACCCTGTTTGACACACAGGTGCATGACCACAAAAAAATGGGGAGGGAAGAACTTAACTCTCAAGCCGGGACAGAACACATGCTCTACCCAGAACAGCTTCCAATGACAAAAAATAACCAAGGAATTAGCCACAGAAAAGATGACACACCAACCTTCTTACCCTAATCAACCACCAGTACCATTCATTACCTTTTTCTTTAACCAGGTCTTTAAGTGACTGCCATTTCACATCAAAAGGTATGTTTGTAATGAAGGCTCTGTATCTTTTGGTTGGATTGGCATATGGCTCAAAGCGATTGCCTCCTCTTTTTATGTTTTTCTCCTTCCTCTTCTCATTCTGAGTAGGTCGTTCTCCTTCACTGAATTCAAAAGAGGTAAAAAAAAAAAAAAAAGAGGGGGGCGATCCACATATTAGTACAATAAGACAGTATTTGATCTGCCAGGTTTACAATTCCACACAAAGTTACACATTAACACAGCCTAACATTGATTTTGATGAGACATTCAAACTAAAGTGTTCCACAGAGCAGCAAGTTGCAGCAGTGCACTCCTTAGACCCACCTATCAAGAAACCACTCCCAAGAAGAGGGTGCTCTCCTAGGCCTTCACACACTTCTATGGGGCTGTAACAAGAGCTGGGACTCAGGGCCAATTCCCTACCTGAGGTGCTTTAATTCCAAAATAGAAACAGCAAAAGATTTACAAGATTTCATGGAACAGAAATGAGGTGGTGCACATAGGCCCAACCAATTTTAGCTCCACAAATAAAAGTGCCTTTTGTTGTGTAAAAAAAAATTTGTTTTAAGTGGGAATGTAAAATGCAACCGTTACAAAAAAATGTGGCAGTTACTCAAAAAGTTAAAACATAATTACCATGTGACCCAGCAATTACACTCTTAGGTACATACCCCAAAGAACTGAAAGCAAGGACTCAGGTACTTGTACAACAGAGCTTTATTCGTAGTAGCCAAAAGGCGGAAACAACCCAAGTGTCCACCAAGAGATGAATGGATTAAACAAAATGTGGTATATACAAGAGTATCATTCAATCATAAAAAGAAATGAAGTGCTGATACATGCACAACACAGATGAGCTTTGAAAACATTATGCTATGGTTAAGTGAAATAAGCCAGCCCGAGAGAAAGAATTGAGGTTACTTACCAGAGAGTGGGGGGAGAGGGAAACAGGGAGCTATTGTTTAGAGTGTACAGTTTCTGTTTGGGATGATTTAAACACCTCTGAAAATGGAGAGTGGACGTGGTATAATGTACATTGTACTTAATGCACTAAATTATACACTTAAAATGGTTAAAATGACAACTTACATATATTTTACAATTAAAAAAAATTTTAAGGGAAAGAAATCATTCTCTATACATCCCTACTACGTTAAACTAAGAAAACCCCAAGTCTGAGCAACCCTGGAAGTTAAAAGACAGCTTGTAAACAATCCCACCTTCAGCAAAGAAGGCTGGTACTTTTTTGGCATGGCCTTTCTTGTAATACTTTCTACCTTGTTGTGTTAGGTGTCTCCATGCAATAACACTTCATTTCTAAACTCTATACATACAAATTTGGCTTAGAGTGGTACACGAAAAAAGCTTCGTAAGAAATGCAGACTTCCAAAGCACAGAACCAGACATCAGGCTGGAAGCCCAGGCAGTAGCCCAGGGACAACAGGGCAGTACACCCATGCGGCGCTCAAATGAGGCTGTTCCTCAAGCTGCCTCGTCAAGTTCAGCCCCTTTTGGCCACAGGCAGACACGTGTAAGTGCCAACCAGGAACAACCGGGGAGCCACAGGAAGTTCCTCTTAGGGCATCGAGTCCTGCACTTTCTGCTTTTCTGAGTCCTGTTCTTTCCACCAGTGAGAATCCTGAGACTCCCAAACAGCAGAGGCTTTGTGATCCATAATGCAAACCAGACTGGGGGGGCCAGGGGGGGCGAAGAGCCAAGACTATACGTAGTATTGATGATTTACAAAACTACTTATTTAATTAAAGGGCTGATCTTTATTCTAGGAAGAGTCTTCCTTGTACGGGGGAGTAGTGTTCAAACATTGGATGGTAGCTAGAGGACCTTAACATACTTACTTGGAAAAATTGTAAAGTTAGCAACTTTTTGTAGTCCCCTAAATTTTTTTTTTACTAGTCCCTCATATCCCAGTACAAAGGTGCCAAGTGGTAACCCATCCTAGGCAAAACTAAGGAAAGCAGCTTCCTCCATGATCTGAATTATACCAACATGCAACAGACTTCCTTCACGTAAGGTGACAAATGTGGGAGGTACGGCCACTTGAGTCCTCAGATTCCTAGAACTCTTCTTTACCATCTACCCAGGTTCACAACAGAACCTCCTCAGGCTGGCTGCACACCACAAACATCTGTCACACAGGCCAAGTGTCTACTTCACATGAAAGTCCTGCACCCAAATCTCCAGACAGAGAGTATTGACCAACTGCTTACTCTTGGCATGTGAGGAGGCAAGTGTTAGTAAAAATTCCTAAATTGTAGATATAATCTACATTTCACGGATCTACATAGGGTCTGTGGATAGAAATGAATTTTAATATAACTGGTTTCTTTTGAAACCCAAATATTCTAAGATTAACATTTAAAAAACATTCTGACACAGGGTCCATGACACAGTAATAGTTCTAGTCTGTGTTTTCAGACAGCTGTCAGCTCACCTATTAGTTACAAAACGTATAAATCACTAATTACAGTCAAAGCAGGTAACAAAGCACCTAGACTATACTCTTCAGTATTCTCATGGCTAAGAATAAACTACCCAATTTAACCACAGAAGCTGGTATTTGGTTTGGAGTTAATCCACATCACAAGGCTCGCCACTGAGAAAGCAGCTCATATGGATTATTCCCAAAGTGTGAACACAGCACCAAATCCTCACTCTGAGGAGTTTCCTTGTAAGTAAAAGGCGTTAGAACGATCTCTTTGTCACTTCCAGCTTCTTAATAAACTGACCTCTTTTTATTTCTAACGACCACCATAAACTCTATTCTTCACAGAATCAGAGAGAACCACTCCTAAAGATCTCACTCAAGAAAGATATTCAAGTATAGATGATGTGACAGTTTAAGAATGGTGTCCTGCAAAGCCCATTTTTAAAATGTCCAATCCAATTTTCTCCCCATCTTCAGGATAAAATTAGGTAAGTAGCCTTCTGTAGCCCTAAAATGTATGCTAGCACTTAACTCTAAAAGCCTTTCAGAAGCATGTTTTTTATAGGCGGATTATAATTTGGCAACATTGATAAATACCCCAAATTTAGATTATAGACATTAAAACATGGTAAACAGACACTTACCATGACCCAGTCACCCACAGCTACCTACCCAAGAGAAAATAAAGCATATATCCATACAAAAACTTGTACTTGAACATTCATAGCAACATTATTTGTAGTATCTCAAAACAGGAAATCTAAACATCCACTAACAGATAAATGAGCAAATTGTAATATATCCATACACTGAAATATTATGCAACAAAAAGTAATAAACTACCACAGATAAATCTCAAAGTATACTCAAAGAAACCAGATAAATAAAGGCGTATATGGTATGATTCCATCAGATAAAACGCTGTATTTGAAAAAAATCTAATCTAGCAAATTAATCTGTAGTAGGGTTTCTCCACCGCAGCACCGACATCTTGAGCCAGATAATCCTGTTACGGGAGCCGCCCTGTGCACTGCAGGGTGTTTAGCAGCGTCTCTGACCGCTATCCAAGAGAGGCCAGCAGCAACCTCATCCCTCAGTCTTGAAGACGAAGATCAAAAATGCCTCCAAGACACCCTGCTGCATCCTGACAGAAAGCAGAGCCTAGGCTCCCAGGTGCGGGGGAAGGGAGGACTCAGGAACACAAAGTGCTGAAACCAAGTTTCTGGGGGTTATGGATATATATTTACTACCTTGATTCAGTGAGAACTTCATACACTGATACTTACAAATTCTAAATTTATGTGTAGTTTATTGTGCCAATTATACATTGTTTTTTAAAGTTTCTTCTCATGTTTGTTCATTTCAAGGCAAGTAACTTGACTTTTAACCATAAAGTAACAAATGTGTAATCTTTCAAAGAAACATACTGGGAAGCCACAGCAAGTGACCCACCTAGGCCAGCTTAATTCGCCTTGCTAACCGGCTCTCAATTCCCAATTGCCAATGATTCTGATTCCATCTGATCTGGCACCCAATCATCCATGTTAAGGTCTAAATAGAACCAATATAACCAAAATTTTTTTCTGACATTCTATCAACCTATTTCATAATACATCAATAAAGACAAGCCTAAAATATCTGAAAGTACCTTCCAAGTCATTAAAATAAGATTAATTATATTTAATATGGTTTGGAATCGTTTCACTGACTGTTCTTTGAAAATTGATCATTTATCACATCACTGTTCTTTCGCACTGGAATTATACTGTACATAAAGATCACAACTTAAAAAAAAAAGTGCCGACTCCACAAGGACCTCTACAGTCACTGTGTAAAACTGAATCCCTACCCTCTTAGGCCTCCATGGCATTCCCATGTATAATCTCATTACTTTCAGAGATTTTCAATCAAGAGTGTACTCTGAAATGGCAACCCCAATCCCCTAAACTCCTGAACACATTTCCTGAGGGTAAAGATTCTTCAACCCTGCCCCCAATCCCCTTGAGAACCATCCCTTACATAAAATGATTTTTCACAGAAATCCTTTCAATCCTGAGCTCCTCTAATGCATTTAAGATGTGGAGCGCACTATTCATAGCACTATTCCAGCTCCAGGTCCACCACTTAATTAGCCACGTGACTCAGGCTCTTCCTCTCTGGTTCTCTACCAGCAGAACCAGCAAAACCTGTGTTCATGGTAGCTCACAGGGTTGATCAACAAACAGCCTAACAAAAAAGTAGCTTGGTAAATGTTAAGCGCAACGTTTAAGGTGACTAAGGTAGTAGGGTCCCATATCAAGCCTAAACCCCAAGGTCACCATCTCTTTGCTAGGCCTCAGTTCCTTCACCTGTAAAAGGTTACTATCCACACTTAGAGGTTTAAAGCAGAGACTCAGCACAGTGATTGGCAGTGATATATTTTCCTACCAATAATTTTTTTGAGGGAAGTAGGGAGGTGGCCTGATTCACTCATAGCCTTCTACCATTGCATATACTGATTAGGCTTTAAAACAAGCTCACCAGAGCAGTGGCTGAGGAAACCTAGGCATTATACTCATTACAGACTATGGAAGGAGCAATTCAGCTTTCAACTAACTCTAAGACTGCAAAACATGGTAATGGGAGAACCCACCTGAGGACCCTGAAAAGAAAACAACCTAATTTTTGCAGACTCTCTTTGGTTAACTACTGTGAATAAAATCAAAGAGCAAAGTGAAAGCAAAGAGCTGACAGCATGCATTTGAACAATCCAGAGCCCCCTATTCTAATCCTGAGCTCACAATCTAATATGCCTCAAAAATTCTTTTTATCAAATATACAATCCCTTTTTAAATTATGTGGCGGCGCGCGCACACACACAAAGTAGCACTCAAATCACTGTGAAGCATGGAGAACCTGGTTTAAAAAACGCACTTCAAATGACTGTTTAGTAAGAGGTTACCAGGGTGTTGTTGTGGAAGCAGCAAAGGCCTTGGAGTTAAGATGGCCTTCCCTAGACTCTTTGGGTCAATTACCTTAACTGGAGTTTTCTCAACTGTTAAAAAATATTTTTTTTCTCCGTTGCAAAACAGTTAACACTAACATTACCACCCTGGTAATCTACAGTAAATATAAATTTTTACTTTTAATAGTCCACATGCTATGTTTGTCAAATAAATCAGTCATAAAATGATTTTGAAGAAACCAAACAGTGGAAAATGGGAAATTTGCTCAAGTAACCCAAATGCTACAAAAATCCATAACTAATTCAACTTCTCACCTACCACAGTTCTAGCAGCTCCAACCTGTGATACTACCTTGAAAAAATATATGAAATAAATGTATTGTAAAGGCCTCCAAATACGGCCCTCAGAAACCCAACGAGGCTCTCCCCTAGACAGATGATGTGAAAAGTCTACACTGAACACGTCCCCTCCGGAGTTTTCAACAGTAAAGTGTTGGGAATATTCCCGGAATGCCTTTCTCTTGCTTCCTGAAGACGAGGCACCGAGGTATTGTGTTCCTACCCACCCAGGGAAAGTTGAACAGCATAGTAGTTAGTAATTTAGCGAGTGCTCATTAACATTTCTTCAACTACATTCACTTTTAATCTCCACAAACTCCAGTTAAGCACATTAAAAATTTGTTGGAAGGCAAATTCGTAAGAGACCATGTATAACCCAGGTAACAAGGATGGGGGGGTGGGAAGTTACTGGTGAATGGCTGCAATTTACTTGGGGTGCGAAAGCGTCCTGCACTTGGACAGTGGTGATGTTTGCACAACACTGTGAATGCACTTCATGACACTTCATCATACATTTAAAATGGTTAAAAGTGTCGCTTTCATGTCACCACAATTTGTAAAAACTTTTAGGAAACCAAACGTGTGCCCAGCCTCCCCCTCCCTCCCCCACAGCGGCTGCTCCGAGCCAGAACGTTTCTCTCAGGTGACTGTAGTCAAAATGGGGCGTCACAGGGACACCAGATGAGGCTTCAAGGAAATTTTTAAAATCCAGGATCCGAGACAGAGCCTCAAGCAGGCCCCGGAAGGGGACGGCATCTGGAAGCGGGCGGCCAGCGGCACGACGGAGAAGCGTCCCCCGGAACACGGGAGAGAACGTTTTCTTTTCTCCCCCGACGGCTGCTAAGGGCGCACCCGGCGCCGCAGGCCCGCGCTCCGCACAAATGACTGCTGCGCACCCGGGGAGGAAGCGAGGGCCCGGGCGTGGGGCGAGGGGCGGGCCCGGCCGAGGCACTTCTCGCGGGGCGGGGGCGGGGGGGGCGGCGCGCGCCGGGGGGGGGGAGGCCCCCGAGCCGGCCTGGCGGCCCCACCTGCACCTCCGCCACCCGCCTCCGGGGCCGTTCACCGTGGTCGGCCACGAGCCGAGCTCCGCGCGCGCACTCCCTCCCCCCACTTTAGGGGCCGGGAAACTGAGACGCCGAGCGCCGGACGGCTTGGAGGGAGACACGAAACCACGCGCCCAAGGTCACCCGACCAGCGAGCGAGCCGCAGGCTCGGGGACGCGTCGGCTCCCGGCCGGGCCCGCGCCATCATCCCCGCGCGCGAAGACTAGACCCGAGACCTCGGACCCGGCCCTCAGCGGCCGGGAGAAGAGACGCCCGAGGCCCGGGAGAAAGGAGGAATCCTTGAGGCGCTCCCGAGACGGCCAGGCTTCATTCCTCACGCCTTGTGCGCCCCCACCCGCGGCAGGCCCCGCGGGGAAGGTCTGGGCCGAGGCCTGGCTCAGGGGAGGCAGCCAACAGACTTAACGGAGCCACCGCCAACTGCCGTGTAAAGCGCCCGACCCGAAACAAGGAGCCGTGGAATACTCACCCTTTCGGGCCCGGAGCCCCGTTGCCGCTCGGCGCGCCCGGCGCGCCGCTCTCCCCCTCCATTTTGGGCTCCGTCGCCGCCACCTCGGCCGCCGCTTCGACCCCTGCCGCCATTTTCTCCGCGTCTGGCTTTGTGTGAGGGAGCGGGCTGCGCGGCGCTGCGCCTGCGCGCCCACGTGATCCAGAGCGACCAGTAACGCCTGCGCGCGCCGCGGCCGGCTCCCGCCTAGTCCCCTCCCGCCCGGGCCACGCCCCTGCTCCGGGCTCTGCCCCCGCCGCGCGCATGCGCGGACCCGTACCTGTTATTCATTCATTCCCGCGACAAACTCGTTAGACGTCTACTGGATACTCCTCCCGCTCTCGAGGTCTGGGAGCAGGAGTCACCTCGCCCCACACCCCGATCTGGACCTAGTCACTTCCTTCTTTCCGTAATCAGCTGGAGCAGAGGGGCAGCGAAATTTGTGTTTACTAGAATATAAAGGAATTAGCCAGGCAAAGGCAGAATACCGACAGGCCAGACTAAGATTGCTGTGCAAAATGCTGTCTCTAAGCAAGTATCATCCTGCACCAAGAATATCTGGGCCCTGTCCAGCCTTTCTCTCCACACGCTGGGAGCTCCCGGGTGTAGAGCCCATGGACTAAGCCTTTCTCACTAAATCCATCAACCAACCGCCAAAAAGCATAGCTGAGGACTTAGTATGTATTCTCATCGTTTATTGAGTGAATGAACAAGCCAGAAGCCAAAAGTGATGGGAAAAATGAACTACAGGCCAGCAGATCCCATTCGCCACAACTGGGGCTTCCTTCCGCCTGACCCTGGGTCCCTCTGCCCTGAGGGCTTGTCCCTGACCCCAAACTGGTTTTCAGGGCTGTTGCAGGCAGAGCCCAGAGAAAAGGCCAGAGCCTAGGGGTGCGTTCGGAGGCTTCAGGCTTCCTTCCCCAGCAGCCCATCTCTCTGGTGTCTCTGGAACTTCGAAATGCTTCCCTGAACAGAAGTTGCCACCAACCTCTCCGGAGCAAGGCTAACAAAGGGAAATGCTTGTGTTTTGTTTTTTCCACCTCTCTCACAGAATGACTACATTCCACCAGTCTCTGGAGAACTACCTCACCTGCCATACTCTCCCAGCTGCTTAATTCTGCCTGGTGATTCTGACCTACAGAATAAATTCATCAGGTAGCCCCACATGACAGGAGGCTATACCCCACCCTCTCTTTCCACTTCCATTCCCATTTACGTCCCAAACTGTCTCACAGAATTCCCTTCTCTGGCCCATCTTCAAGTCCCTCTGCCTCCCATGCCTCTTCCTGAAATCTCTTCTCTACTCAAATCCACTGTGCACAGCAACTCTTCTGCCATGGCCACGATGGAATCTGTTTACCTCCACCCCACACCCCGTTAGATTTCTCCTACACTGGAGGGGCCCCTGGGGCAGAAGAAGCCTCATAAACCTCTGAATTTCTTTGCCCAGCAGTGTTCAGAGATGGTGGAAGAGACCACAGCAGTCTGTCAGAATCAGGGAGAAGAGTCCCATTGCAACGCATCAGGGACAAGAAACCACCTCTCTGATCCTTTCTCCCACAGTGGGTGTGATTGGAGATTTCAGACAAGCCAGGCCCTGGCTGAGGCGACAAACTCTCCCAGGCTGGGTTCTTGCAAGCTGGAGACTTGACCCAATACTGCCCAGATTCCTGGGTTTTGCCATCTTCAGAACTATTACTTACTTTACACTTTCCTTTGACACACCTTGTTTTTCCTTTTAAAAATACATGTTTTAAAAGTGTGTTTTACATCACAGCCCATGTTGAAAACTTGCTATAAATAGCTTATTGTAAAAACTAAATAAGACGGCCGGCCAGGTGGCTCAGGCGGTTAGAGCTCCATGCTCCTAACTCCAAAGGCTGCCGGTTCGATTCCCACATGGGCCAGTGGGCTCCCAACCACAAAGTTGCCGGTTCAATTCCTCCAGTCCCACAAGGGATGGTGGGCTGCGCCCCCTGCAACTAGAAAAGGCAACTGGACCTGGAGCTGAGCTGTGCCCTCCACAACTAAGACTGAAAGGACAACAACTTGAAGCTGAACAGCACCCTCCACAACTAAGATTGAAAGGACAACTTGACTTGGGGGAAAAAAAAAAGTCCTGGAAGTACACATTGTTCCCCAATAAAGTCCTGTTCCCCTTCCCCAACAACAAAAAAAACTAAATAAAAGAATGATGCTATTAAAGTATAAATTCAGTCGTGCATGCTGCCAAAGTCTCTGAGCCTAAGACTTGCTCTCTTTGCTAAGGTTAGGGGTCATTAAAGACAGCCTTAGCACCAAGCTACAACTTTCTCCTGGACATAATTGAAAATATTAGAAGAGACCTGAAAACGAAACAGCTTTCTCGTTTCATGATGGCTTATCCTGCGGCCTCTCTGCCTCATCTCAAGGGGCACCACACTCCAAAGATGGCCTGAGAGAGGTAGGTGCCAGGCCTGGGTAGAGTGAGCAGCTGCAGAGGTGAGAAGGGTGTAACCCCATGTTTCTACAGACCACCAGCTGCCTAAAAGCCCTTCTTGTCTCACTGCCTCTCTCCTACCCCTCTGCCTCTCAATCACACTGCTACAGCACTGACGTCTGCCATGCTGCTCCCTCTATGGGCCGTGCAGGTTCCAACCCCTAGGCCTTTCTCTTTGCTGTTCCTTCCACTCCGCAGCCAAGGTGGCCGGCCTCTCCTTGCCCTTCTAGTCTGCCGTAAAAAGGGTTTTTCTTCCTCTGTGGGTGAGCCACAGACCAGACCAGGATTCATGCAGAAAACAATAGAGCGTGCCAAACACTGCTAGGCCCATTGGGGATGTGTGACCTTGGGTGAGCAACCCCACTGCTCTGAGCCTCATTTACTCATCTGCCAAAGGGATTAATAAGAGAACCCCAGAACCCAGTCTTCAGAGCTGCTCTGAGTATTAAATGTGGCCCGATGCAGAGAGCTCCCAAACGTCAAAGACTCATAAAATGCTCAAAAAGTGACAGCTGTTATTAGCATGACCATTCTTTCCTGAGTCCTCCTAGAAGGGGAAGCACAAAGCTCAGCACTAGGGCCACGCAGACTTGTGACCTGTCCCAACTCCACTTCCTAGAGCTGTGGGACCTTAGACAGAGGCTTCCCAACTCTGGGCCTCAGTTTTCTCATCTGCAAAGTGGAGGTCACAGCCATACCTTCCACCAAGGATGGTGGTGAGAGTCGGAGGAAGCCTGTGAAGGCTCCAAACTGAGCCCCATCCAGGTAGACCCTTAGTAAGTGCAGACATCAGTTATTAATAAGTGTCAAGGGCCCAGCACAGCATCTGGCCCATAGTAGATGCAAAGTAAGTGGCAACTGTTCTTACTATGTATATTTGAAATCATTTATTGGATAACTTTGCTACCTGCTCTTCACTTGAAAACACAGGCTTGGCTTCTTCTGCTGTGTTTCACGATAGATCTCTCAAACCAGCCTACTGCATTTTTTTTAAACCTCCCTGACTCCCCTTGGTCCCAGGTCCCTCACTTTGAGGACTTGGTTCCAAAATGTAATTGACAAGTCCATTTTATCCAGCAAGAGCTCCTTTTATTCATTCAGGGTGGGTTTGTGAAATGCGGTGCAACTTTATAAAGTCGAGGGTGCCAGTAATGCGAGCCTGCCAGGTGCAGAGAAGCGCAAGAAGCTTGCGGGACCCCCGCCCCATGGGCGCCCTTGACTAGCCTATGGCTACGGCTGCAGGCCCGCAAGGGGCCGAGTGGACCTCAGAATGAGATCAGAGTGCCTGTTCCGTCTGAAGCTCAGGACCACATCCATCTGTCCTCCTCATGTATAATAGTGTGCAAAACAATCTGAAAACACCTTCACACAGCATCACAGAATCAGCTCCACTTGGCATCTGTTGGCCTAAGAAGCGTTCTGGCCGTGCAGGAAGGGTCGGGCAGTTCCCGTCCTTCTGAACCAGGGCATCGCCAGACGGGCCTTCACACAGGTGTCTCCTCTGCCACCTTCTTCAGGAGTCCAGCGGCCAGTGGGGAGTGCTGGGTAGTCTCAGAGCCATCAGCGTCCCGGATCTTCAGGCGCACTTTCTGGTTGGTCCTCCTCCACTCAGTATACAGCTGGCAATGGTAGCGGAAGGAGACCTGCGGGCAGTGCAGGGATGGGTGGAAGGCCACCCTGCAGGCCTCCACCCCCGAGGGAGGAAAACTGGGCCCCTGAGCCTCCAGACTTGGGCCACACCAGGGCCGGGGCTCTTGCTTCCGGAAGCAGAGTCAGCCGCCAGGCATTTTTCATACAGACTGTGCACACACACACCCATTCACGCTCCTGGGACTATTCCCACCAGTGTTCACAGCCCTGCAAAGGGGAGGGGATCTCTCAGAGGGTGAGAGTGAAGTGGTTGAGTCTCCTGGAAGGGATTAAATGTCGATAGATCATATAATCACCAAAACTCAGAAGCCACCAAGATGTCCTTTAGTAGGTGAATAAATTAACTTAGGACACACAGACAATGGGATATTATTCAGTGCTAAAAAGAAATGAGCTGCCAAGCCATAAAAAGATACGGAGGAACCTTAAATGCATGTTACTAAGTAAAACAAGTCAATCTGAAAAGGCTACAAACTGTATGATTCCAACTCTATGACATTCTGGAAAAGGCAAAACTATGGAGACAGTAAAAGGATCAGTGGCTGCCAGGGGCTGGGGGAGAGACGGATGAATAGGTGGGGCACAGGGGCTTTTTAGGGCAGTGAAATTATTCTGTGTGCTACTTTAATGGTAGGTACATGTCATGATACATTTGTCCGAACCCATAGCACATCCAACATCAAGAGTGACCCCTAATATAATCTACGGACTTTGGGTGATAATGACATACGTGTCAATGGAGGTTCATCGACTATAAGAAATGTATCACTCTGGTGCCATGTTGACCGTAGGGGAGGCTGTGCCTGGGTGTGGGGAGAATATATGAGAACTCTCTGTACTTTCTGCTCGATTTTGCTGTGAACCTTACATTGTTCTAACAAAGTCTATCAAAATTATTTTTAAATAAATGTCAATGGTTCATACTCTTTCACCAAGCAAGTTCCAAGAAACAGTTGCACATGGGTGGTGCCCCAAGCACTGTTCATAACAGCAAAAAAAAAAAAAAAGGAAGAAAGAAAGAAAAAAGAAAAAAAAGGAAAGGAGAGAAAGACAGAAAAGGAAAACCAATATTGGAAAGCATCCCGGAGCCTATCAAAAGGGATTAGTTAAATCAATATGGTACACCCACAGGAGGAATGACTGCTGGGTGAATGCCTTTTTTTTAAAGGACATTAACAAAGTGAAAACAAGCAGATTGCAAAGCAGTACCTCTGGTTTCACCCTATTCATATTTTTTAAAAATATGCTGGTGGATGCAATGAAAAATAATTTTTGAGGAGGGAATGCCCCCACAGGTGGACAATAGTGGTTACATCTGAAGGGTGAGACTTTGAGGGAGAGCCTTTGCTCTCTGAGCAAGGGTTCTACTGCCTGCCAGAGGCCTGGGACAACTCTCCCCACCCCCATCCCACTCTCTCCATCCCAGTCACTTTTTCTCTCAGTCTCTTGATCTTCTTCTCTCCAGGTCTCTCTCATTTTTTGGCTCTCAGTCTCTCTCTTGCCCCCTTTGCCCCCAGCCCAGCCTGTCTTGGGAAGCTCGTAGATGCTGGGCCTACACCCAGCACTGGTGACCAGGTGCCCTGGTCTTCTTGAAGTGGAAGGCTCACGCCTGGCTCAGGCTCAGAATCTGGAGTTCCATGAGACTCTGGGGATTGCTTCCACCCAGGGCCACATGCACAGGCAGGCAGGGAGCCCCCCAAAGCCACTAACCAAACCCCTGGCCTGGCTGCTCCAAGCCGGAGACTCCTAGACACCTGCTCTCCAGCTGACAGCCACTCACCAGTGTCCAAAGGACGTAGATGGTGAAGAGGGCAATAGTGAGAGCGATGAGTCCCACAGCCTCCAGCCGGCTGTGGAGCCGCAGGTGGTCCTGAGCCCCACGCAGGCACAGCCAGCCTGAGATCGCAGCCAACGGCGTGATGAACAGGAAACACACCATGTCACAGCACAGCGTCCGCTTCTCTGTCCTGGGTCCTGGGTCCTTCAGCCACTTCAGGGTGGGGGGAAAGGCGGAGCTGCTGAGAGGGGCTGCAAACCCCCCCACCACTAGCCCCACCTAGGGACGGGATATGGGACCTCCAGAGCCTGTGCCTCCCTCCCTCCTTTCCTTCCTTTAAATACTTCTTGTGCCTACGATGACCCAGACCCTGCTGGGCATTTTTACCCCATTTTACAAATGGGGAAGCTGAAAGGCACAGAGGGGTTGACTCATTTGTGCAAACTCGCACAGCTAGTTGCCCACAAAGCCAGGACTGGAAGCCAGGAAGTCTTGCCCCAGGGGTTATGTGTCCTTGACCACTGGTACTACACTGCCTGCCACAGATGACGGGCAAGAGAAATGGGCTTACCTCACAAAATTCTGGTGAACAGGACAGAAGGGGTCCCCGCCCTCCAGGAGCTCTCATGCTAGTGGGATGAGGTACGAACTGGGGCAGGAGGTCAGGGAGGGGAAGGCCTTGCCGAGGAGGTGACATTGAGGAGAACTGGATGAGCAGAAGGAGCCACATGAAGAATGGGGGAGATGGTATTCCAGGCAGCAGGAACAGCAGATGCAAAGGCCATGAGGAGGGAGTATGTGAACTGGACAAAGTGCAGTAGGGAGGAAGCCCATGCACTGAGCATGAGGGAGAAGGGGGATGACGGGAGGGGTCAGCTCTCTCTCCTGCTGTTCTCTAAGAGCCCAGCTCCTGGCTGGGCCAGGGGCCTTTCCAGGAGCCCACACCTCAGCTCAGTGACATCAGCCTGCAGCTCTCAGGCTACCCCTGCCAAGCTGGGCAGGGAGGAGCCTAGCGGGCATCCAAGCTGCCAGCAGGGCTCTGGGGAGCAGGGAAGTAACTGCCAGGCCTCGGAATGCTCTGTCTCAACCCTGGCCCATTGCACTCTTGGGCATGGCCCACAAAGCCCAGTGTGGCTGCTACCACCTCCTTCCAGGCCACTTTCCTCCTGCTTTAACTTGCCCCACTCCAGCCACTTGGGCTTTGTCAAGAACACCTAGCTCTTTGTGGCCTCAGGGCCTTTGCACTTGCTATGTCCTCTGCCAGGACTGCCCTTCCCTGGGTTCTTGGCATTGCTGGCTCCTTTTCATTCTTCAAGTCTCAGCTTCAGGGGTCACCTGAAGTGACCAAATCAGGGAGGGACACAGGGTCTGTCAGGTCTGGAACTCAGGTCTGGTTCCCCACCCCCATCAGCGGAATCTACCCAGGGTGGGGGTGGGGGTGGAGAGAGGTCCACCCTATATCGAAGCTGTTTCCCCAGTCAACAGATCCTCCAGGGGAGTTCCCTCCTCCGGGCCCATGCCTGCCTTTCTCCCCTCTGCCCACTCTAATCTCAGGCTCCAAGCATACCTCTGTGAGGGGCCGGGGCCGCTTCTCCACTGCGAACTCCGTGTGGCACAGCTCGCAGTAGCTGGTGTTGGACGAGGAAAGCCACCTCTCCAGACAGCTCTTGTGCACGGCACCCAGTGTGCCGGTGCAGCCACATGGAGACAGCAAGCTCTCCCCATTCGCTCCCTCATGGCAGATCCGGCAGAAGGGACCATCACTAGACAGAGATGAGACGTGAGCAACGATCAGGCTTCCTGCCTTCTACGCCTGCTTCATTACCTACGGGATTGCAAGCTCAGTGTTGCCCCTGTGCCGCCACTTGGCAAACTCCTAGTCATCCTTCCACACCCAGTTCCAAATGTCCTTTCCTTTGGGAAGCCTAGACTCCCACAGGTGAAGTGATATGCTCTCTTCCCAGGGTTCCTACAGCACCTTTTTAGGACCAGGGTGAGCATCTTTTGTGCCTGTCTGCCCAGTGCCCACTCCTATTTTTCTTACCACCCTGATTGTCCTGGGCAAACACCCCACTCTTAACTCTTGGTCTTCAAGGACTAGGGAAGAGCTGACGATACCCCTGATGACCTCAGGTCTGACCAACAGGAAGACCACATGCCGCTGGGCACAGGGACCAGCTCAGATCATCTGTGAGGCAATCAGAGCCACAGGGAGTTAATTCCGGAAATTCTTCTTTTTTTTTCTTTTTGTAAACTCCAGAACCACAGGCAACAGAGCTGATGTAAGTCTGGAGCTGGTGGCAACAGCCTGGTCTCCACATGGAGTCTGTGAATGATGCCAAAAACAGAGGAAAGCAGGGGCAAGAGACAGCGAAAGGCAGATTCTTAAGGCTATCAATCGGAGACACTGGATCTAGCCACATCTGAAGGCCATGCTACCTGAGAAACCTGTGTCCAGGGAGAAGAGCTCCCCTGCTCCTCTGCCCTGTGAGGCTCAGAAAACACACATAACAAACATCGCAGAGAGCCCCTTTGGGAAGTCTCATCCCTAGTGCGATCTCTGGGGTTGCTGGTCCTTCCTGGGGCAGCTCAGGAGGCCTTGGTGGGCCCAGGGGCTGTCTAGTACATGAGTCATTGTTTTCCAGACATTTCTGCCCGGAAAGCAGGACTGCAGGAACACACGGAGGCGGAGCAGGAGAGCAGTTTTCCAGAAAACACCAGTTTCCCCTTGGAAACTGTTTTCCATTCTTTTCTCAGCAGCTCCTGTTGGGGGCAGGGCCTGGCTGCTTTGAAACCAAAGAGCTGAACTGACCCCTTGTGTCTGCTTTGCGTTGCCAGTCCTGCACAGGCTGCTGCTTTCGCCTACAAGATCAAAGGGCATGTGCAGCTGCACTCTCACCCCATACCCTGATTGCAAGCGCGCGCGCGCGCGCGCACACACACACACACACACACACACACACACACACGACATTCACAGGAAAGGAACCCCAGCTCCGGAACCTAAGCTCGGGAAGTGGAAGTGACGAGAACATTGAGGAAGACCCACGTCAGTTCGGGGTTTGTCCTGGGGAGCCCTACTTTGAAGGAGTAAGTTCATAGAGAAGGCAAACCAAAAACAGATTTATGATTGAGCACTTATTATATACTGAGTGCTGTCTGAAGTGCATCACCTTGGATTAATTTGTCTTGTTCTCACAGGGAGCCTAGGAGGAAGATGCCCCCAGGGTAGAGATGGGGAAATTGAGGCGTAGAGGGGTTAACTCAGTTATGTAATCTCTCACAGCTAATCATTGGCAAAGCTGGGATTTGAACCCAGGAAATCTCACTCCAGGGCCTATGTACCCTTGGCCACCATGCTACGTATGCTGCATGCCACAGATGGTGGGGATTCACTCAGGAAATTCTGGCAGGAAAATAATGTACATAAGACAGATGGGAAGGAAATGGGGTAGGGATGGTGGAGACATCCACAGAGTCCAGGGGGGTGCCCAGAGAATGCTTCAAGAGTAAGAGGAGAAGGGAGAGTGTGAGTAAAGAAGGAAACAGAAGCCATAAACAGAGGCAGCAAGGGAAGGCTACGCAGAAGGGCTGGGCATGCAGAACTGCTCTAGGAAGCTTCCAGAAGGGCCTGGGCCCACTCACAGCCTGGTGGGCAGAGTGCCGAAGGCTCGGGGCCCAGAGGGGTCCCAGATGCTGACCACAGGCCTGAGCTTGTGTGGATTGTCCTGGGCCCTGGAGATGCCTCCTGGGCTTTCCTCTTTGGATTCTGCAGGTTTTGGCCCCACCTAATCTCTGCCATGGGGCCCCAGGAGTCAGGGTCTCCTTTAAAGCAAAATGGAAGGTTGGATTATTATGAAAGCACTGGGCATTTTATCTTGGAGCCCCACCCCCGCTGCTCTCAGAGGGCACAGGCTGGCTAGGGGGAGTTGTTGTAGGGGGTGGTGACCTGCTTTCTTGGCCTCTGCATCTGCGGGAAGTGGTGGGAAGATCCTCCTTTACTCCTGGGGAGACTGACCAGGAGGCTGCAGTGAAGGCCACATCCCTGGATGATAACAGCTCTTTGGAAAAACAGCGGCTTTCTTGCTGGGAAGGGCTGATCTGCCCTGCCTTCAGCCTGGGTAGGTTGAGATTGAGTTGCATGAAAAAGCAGAGGGGAGAAGCCACTGGCAAAGAGGCCATGAGGCAGATCAGGAAGGCCCGGTGGTCTCCAAGGGTGTGGCTGTCCTGGCCACCAGCCTGAATGCAGAGGGGCTGCTCTGTTCCCCGCCACTTGCCTGGGTCTCTGAGGGCTACAGGAAGAGGCTAGTGGGACCCATGAGCTTCTCCCCTTTCCCCTCCCCTCCCCTTGCAGAATCCCTGCATTTAAGACTCAATGATGTTGGCAGGTGTCTGCCTCTCTCTGGGCCTCAGTTTCCTCGTGTGTCAAGAGGGAGGGTGGGGCAAGGTGGGGCCAACTCACTCAGTGCCCCTCAGGAGTCCCATGTAGGGAGACCTCCGCTCTGGTCAGCCTCTTCGCCCTCCTCTTGCCCAGGCAGCTCTGGCTAGGAGGCCCCTGGGTCTACCAATGGTCCCCTCACTCCCAGCTGGGCTTGACCGGCACAGACCTGCTCCTGCCTTCAAGGGATCTGATGGCAATGCAGACATAAACCCAACCCCCTGAATGGAAAAGGGGAAAGGGAGTAAGAAGCCCAAACTTCCAGTTATAAAATAAGTCATGGGGGTGTAATGTACAGCATAGAGAACACAGTCAATGATAACGTAGTAACTATGTTACAGACTTATCCTGGAGATCACTGGTGAGGTTTATAAATGTCAAATCATTATGTTGTACACTTGAAACTAATGTAATACTGTTGTCAACTACAATTAAAAATAAATTTTTTGAAAAAAAGACAATATAAAAACGTACAATAAAAAAAATAAATAAAAACATGGAACAACAACAACAGAAACCACCCTGGAGGAAGCCCAGAAGGAAAACTCGCCATCTCATGGGGCCTCAGGCAAGGGTTCCTGCAGGAAGTGATGCCAGGCAGAGGCAGAGGGTGAGCGCAGTGAGTCCCTCCAACGCCCTGCAAAGCTTCCATTTGCTACTTTTTATGTTTGAGTGAAAAACATGAATTAATTCTGACACCTGCTACTTCATGGATGACCCCTGAGGGCATGATGCACAGTGAAATGAGCTGGACACAGAGGGACAAACACTGTGTGAATCCCTTATACGAGGTCCCCAGAGGAGTCAGATTCATAGAGACAGGAAGTAGATGGTGGGGCCAGGGGCTGGGGGAGGGGAGGGAGGGGAAAGAGTGCTTAATGGGGACACAGTGTCGGTTTGAGGAGAAGAGTTCCAGAGATGGATGGTGGGGATGGCTGCTCAATAATGTGAGTGCACTTAATGCCACTGAGCTGCACTTAGAAGTCATTAAGATGGTACATTTTAGGTTATGTATATTTTACCACAGTACAAAAAAATTAGAAAGAGCTAAAACATGGAAACAACACAGGCATCTGGATAGACAAATGAATAAACAAATTGTGGACCATCCGCACAATGGAATTGCATTCAGCCTTGGGAAAAAAAGGACGTTCTGACACCGGCTGCAACGTGGATGAACCTGGAGGACATGATGCTCATTGAAATAAGCCAGACACAGAGGGACAAACACTGTGTGATCCCACTCACATGAGGTCCCTAGAGGAGTCAGATTCATAGAGACAGGAAGTAGATGGTGGTGCCGGGGGCTGGGGGAGGGAAGAATAGGGAGTTATTTTTTAATGGGGACAGAGTTTCAGATTTACAAGATCAAAAGAGGTACGGGCACAGACGATGATGATGGCTGCACAACACTGTGAATGCATTTAATACCACTGAATTGTACACTTCAAATGGTTATGATGGTAAATGTTATGTGTATTTTAACATAATAAAAAATTGGGGGGAAAAGCTTGTGAATTAAATAATATAAAATAAACATAATGACAATACATTAAACTTGAAAAACTGGTGGCTATTTTAAGTTTTAATGAGTTAAGATTTAAATTGGTGTGGGGTTTCCTGAAAAATCTTTTCCTTAGAACTGATGACAAATTGGCGAACCAAGTAGATCCAGCTCACAGATGGGTCTGGAAAGCCAGCCCCAAAGTTTAAACACATTTATCAAATGCAGACGAGGTGGCAAACCCCCTTGCGAGCCCTCTTGTGGACCCCGGCAATGTACTCTCAGAACAACCCCAGGACGAAGGTATCTCCAATTTAGAGATATGGGGGTAAAGCAGGGTGTCCCAGGTCACACAGGAAGAGAGGCTTCCCCTCAGGATTTGAGCCCAGGCGCTGTGAATCACACTGCACTCCTAACTACTTCTTTATGCTGTCTCCCCAAAATATGAGCTATTCGCCAACACTTCATCTTCAGATTTCACATAATAGTCTGGAATTTCTGGCTTTTCCTAAAGAATCAGACCTGCCCACCCTGAGCCTGTTTTCACACGAAGATTACTGATTGGGCCCCTCCAGGTGGTTGGATTTCTGACCCCAGACTGAGAGGAAATCACTGGGCCCAGAGAGTGAAGCGAGTGAAAGTAAAGACACCCACTGGGCCACCACTCACCTTGGCGTGTCCAACGCCCGGATGACAGTTGAGAGGAGCCGGCCGTCCCTTGAAGTCACCTGTGCCACATATTGGGGTGGCCTGAAGCCTGTGGCCTCCACAACCTTGGAGAAGGCAGGGCTGCCAGAGCAGTCGCACAGGGAGCCAGGGAGGTGGCAGCAGTCACCCGTCGTCATGGCCACAGGGAGCAGCTGGTCTTCAGGGCCTGAGGCCCATGGTCCCAGGAGCCTGGGGAGAGGCCAGCGGGAAGATGAAAGTCAAGGTTGGTGAGCTGGGCATAGACCAGGGTTTGAATCCAGCCTTCGCAGCCTTGGTTGCCCAATCTGTCGGTCGGGGCCTTGTAGGGGACTGTGAAGGGTCAACGAGATCACATGCGCTCCTCAGCCCAGGCCCGGTACACAGCCGGGGCTTCGTTATGTTACCTCTAACTCTCTCCGAAAAGGAGCCTGCTCCAGCCCTACAGCTTGCAGGCCACCCCGAAATTCCCTTTCCAAACATGGTAACAGCACCTAACAGTTACTGAGCGCCTGCTGTGGCAGCCTCTGTGCTTGGCGCTCCACGCCCACCACGAAGCATTAGGGACTGGTTCTCCGCGGACTAGACTCCCAGGGCTGGGCTCAGAGCAGATGAGCCTGCTTCTGAGCCGGGGAGAACCAAGCTGGCAACTTGGCCCCACGGAGGAGGACGGCGAGTCACCTTCCGCCATCTGGTTCACGGCCTCTTGTACAGCTCTGCACTCCTTGACACCTCAAGCCATCAAGGAAGCAGCCCCAGCTAGGGGGGACCTCGGTGGCCTCTGCCCCACCAGAGCAGATGTCCTAAGTCAGGCCTCTGTCCCAGAGGAGCGGCCATGGGGGACAGCCGGAGCCTCAGGCAGCAATCTGAAGTCAGCTTTGGTGGGTGACTTGAGCAGGATTTGGCGCCTCCACTCCAGGGTCTGACCTACCAGAATGAACCCTGGGCAACCTCCTTGGCCACCCCAGAACCAGCCAGCAAGACGTGCGTGTTTCCCTCGGAGAATTTCATGAAAGTAACAGATGTCCCTCTAGATGCCCCTGGAAGCCAACCCAGCTAAGGAGCTAAGTATCTCTGTCCCTAACTTGTTTCATCCTTTGTCTCCAGGAGCTATGATCCAGAGACCCCAGAAATACTCACTGAGGTACCACGCAGTCAGCTTTAACCAACCCCTGCCAGTCAAAATATGAGACCCAGAGAAAGAGGGTGAGGAACATAAATGGTACACGTCTAACTATTACATAGTTTTATATACCTGAAACTAATAAAAAAAAAAAAGAAAAAAGAAAAAAGGTGGGGGAAAGCAGTATGTTATTGACTAACCTCTTGCACCAGGACAGTCTGCCAATGGATCAATGCCCTCTGAACAGCTCGGCCAGAAGCGTTCCTAGCCCAACATGCCCTTCTGAGCCTCCCTGGCAAGGCAAGAGAAGCACGTATCAGCAGGAGGCGCCAGGAGGAAGAATGGCTGACCAAGATAACGTCCGCAGGGCAGTGGCCGGCCTGCATGCTATGTTTGCTGCTGTCCCTCCCAAGTGCCTATAACCAGACCTTCTGGCCCCGGTCAGCTGGGAAGCCACTGGCCTATCCAAGGGAACGCTCCTGCCCCTCCAAGGATCAGCCTTAACTTTCCTGCAAGTAATTGGGCTTTATAAGAATCATCACAGCTCCCATATATTGAGTTCTGCCATTTCTTTTACTATCATGGGGGGAAAAAAACCCCACTGGTAGGTCTGCTAATGCAAGGCCTGAAAATGGCCAAAATAATAATAGCAGTTACTCTGTCTTAAGGACCTAATGCGTAATGGACACTGTGATAAGCTCACTGAGCTCTAAACAGTTGTTTTAAGTGTCCCCTTCAAAGGTCACCTCCCCAAAGAGGCCTTCCCTGACCACCCCAGCTAAAGTGCTATTGGTGTCCACATGATTGCCCTCACAGAATGTACCCCGCTCCGAAATGCTCTTATTTCTTCCTCTACTTGTGTAGCCACGTCCATGCTTCAGGGAGCTCTGTGAAGAAGGAACTGAGTTGGACTTGCTCTCCGCTGTGCCCAGCACCTGGCCCTGTGTCTGACACAGAGTGGCTGCATTAATATCTCAGTCCCTACTCTGTGTACGAATTGTTAAGATTTGTGTAAAGAACAAGGTCCTTTGGTCTGCCAGTGCCCATGGTGGGAATCAAAGATATTTAGAGGCTAGAGGTCCATGCAAACCAGAGACCTGGGCTCAGCAGAGGTAAGAGGTCAAATTTGAGGCTGGACACAAGGACAGGATGCCCGCAGGTTGGACTCAGCTCTGGGGCTGCTGGTATGGGAGAGGGAGCCAATGCCTAGGGCAAATTTGGCCCAGTGCCCAGGAGATGGATTTCACTGAGTCTTTACAACATATCTATGAAGTCCCATTTGAGACTGAGGATCAGAGGGGGCAGCTACTTGCCCAAGGTCACACAGCTAAGAAGGGACAGTGCTAGGATTTCAACTTAGTGCAGTGAGTGGGTCTGGGACTCAAAAGACCTGGGTTCTTTTAAGTCCTGACTCTATCACTGATGCTGTGTGTCCTGGGATGAGTCCCTTTACTTCTCTGGGCCTCATCCTTCTCCTCTGTCAAATAAGTAGACTGTGGCTGCTGAGGGGCTTCCTGAGAAGGAGCTCCCAGGCTCGATTCCTCCAGTGAAGCTCATCCTTGTCTGGGCCTGTTGGGGGGCACTGGGGCACCACAACCTTTCCACACCTGCCCAGCCTTCTTTTTCTGAAGGCAGGAAATGGAAGAGAAGTCTGAGGGCCCCAATTCCCCATAATGTGATCTTGGGCCAGCTGCTTCATTCTCTGGCCTAGGTTTTCTCATCTGTAAAATGGGAGTCATAATGACACTCAGCTCAAAATTCCATTAAGTGTTAGGAAGTCAATAAATATTACCTTTTATTAACTATAATCGTCGTCATCCACTTTCAGAGCTGTTGGGAGGATTTGGTAAGACAAGGCACAGTCAGTGCCTGGCACACAGTTGGTGCCCAATAAATGCTCACTGTTAGTTTTTTAAGGATAAATGTGGAGCCTGTGAAATGCATTCATTCCTCTTCACTCACCAGAGGGGCTCCTGTGCGCCCCGCAGTACTTCCATGTTTTTGCACTGGAAGCCAGGTTCTAATCCCAGCTCTGCTCTTATTTGCTGTGTGGCCCTGGGCCACAACTCTACCTCTCTGAGCCTCCATTTCCTCATCTGGACAAGAAACACTTCTAGTACTTGCAACTATGATGGTAATGAGCTAATGACAGAAATTCTGACTAACCTGTTTTGAGCCAACAGACAGGCACTCTGCTGAGCAAGTCCTTTCTACACGGTGCCCGGCTCACTGCAACATTTACTAGTTTCCAGGCAGAGCCCCTTTAAGAAGGAGGCTGGGAAAGGACACTGCCCGCTTACTGACCGCCTACTGTGTGTCTGACACTCTCCGCATCCGCCACCTCCAGAATCCTGCCAACAGCCCCATCAGGTTGGCGCTGGGATGACCCGGTTTCACAGATGCGGAAACCGTGACTCGTATACCTCCCGCCGCCCTCGAGACTGGAACTGCGATCCCCTCGTCCCAGGGAAGGTTGAAACCAAGGGTCCGAGCCCAGCCGTCCCGCCCGGGGGCCAGGCTCGGGCCTCAAAGCCGGGACCGGCCGGCGGACCAGCGTACCCCGGCCCCACCCGGCCGCCCATGCCTACCTGATCCGCGGCCGGGCCGGGAGCCCGCTCTGGCCCCTCCGTTCGCCCCGGCCCCGGTCCCGGCCCGGCCGGTCCAGTCAGCGCCGCTAGCTCCGCTCCTGCCGGCACCTGCGTCCGGACACCGCCCGCCGAGCAGACGGAGTCGAGGGCCAATGGCGACCGCCTCTCGCCGGCACTGGCCAATAACCGTGCACGTCCCGCCCTGCGAGGCGGGGCCGGAGGCGACGGGGACGTCCTGGGCGGCACAGGCCCTGCGGCGCCGCAGCTGCTGACTCCGCCCCATCCCCGCCCCCAGTCCTGGCTCCGCCCCATCCTGCACTGGGCACGGAGCTACTGGCGCCATCTGCCGACGACCAGTGTTTGTTAATAAAACCGTTACAGAACTTGATACCCGTCAGAGAGATTTGAGTGTTCATCACCTCCCTTACGCTTCTCATCAATCTTGGGGGAGAGAGGCACCATATGGCCACATTTTACAGAGGGGAAACAGAAGCCTAGAGAGGTTAGGAGGCAGTGGAAGAGCCGAAAGCCAACCTCATTTATCATTCATTCATGCAATAGATTCATTCACCAGATGTAATATAAACATCAATAAGGTCTATTATGATCCAGGCACTGTACTAGACTCTGGGGACACACAATGTTGAGTAAGAAAAATATTGCTACCCTCATAGACCTCAATCGAGGGAGTAAGACAGACATAAAACAACCAATTATGTTACTAATTATTAATTACAAAGGTGATAAATTGCAGCAAGGGAAGCATATCATGGAATAATTTGGAAAGTCCAAAAATATGTTCTTGAAGATGAATCAATTGAACTGACAAGATGTGAGTAGAGGTTAACTATAGGAGGGCACGAAATCCTAGGCAGAGTTCAAGCACATGCAAAAAGCCTGAAGTAGGAAAATTGCTTTAATACCCCTTTCCCCTCCTGCCCGATCTATTTAATATATAGATCAGCTTATTTACCTCAGTTAAATTCTGTTGTGTTATATTGGCTTATATATATTTTTAAATGTAAAGATAAATCATAACATTTTTTAAAAGGTTACCTATAGAGAAAAGGAGTAGGATGGAAGAGACAAAGGTAAAAGCTAGACTTTGAAAAATATACCTTGCTTTATATATTTGACTTTACAATCATGGAAATATTTTATATAATTATAAAACAAAATTTAAAGATATCCCTAAAAACAAAAATGAAATGAACCTGTGTGTCCAGTTGGTGACAAAACAACGCAGAGATGAACTCCTAGTAACTTTAAAATGCAGCAATTTGTGCATACCACTACTGTATTATTACATATGCAGTATGAGATAAAGCAGAGGAGTAATTACACTGATGTCGAGAATTGGGATTTTCAGTAATGAAGGAGGTACAGATGTATGATTGATTACATTAAATAAAAACCCTGGGGACTGCTGGATGGCTCCGTTTTTTAGAGCGCCAGCTCTTAACAACAAAGTTGAGGGTTCAATTCCCGCATAGGATGGACTGCGCCCCCTGCAGCTAAGATTGAAAATGGCGACTGGACTTGGAGCTGAGCTGTGCCCTCCACAACTAGATTGAAGGACAACAACTGATGGGTCCTGGAAAAACACACCGTTCCCCAAAATCCCCCCCCCCCAAAAAAAGATACTATAAAAAAAAACCTGTAGTCTTGAATTTGAATTGGGAGTATCATGATATATTTTACCTTTCTAAAAAGGAAACATTTCCTAGTTCTGTTCATTGAAAATATCAGAAACAAAGACCAACCTTGCTGCAATGAGAGCGCCTTAAGCCTGTGATTTCTAAATACCATTTCCAGTCCAAAGAACTAGGGAGCCTTGAGGGAATGGCTGACTCTAGATCTGGTGCAGAAAATGTACAAGATGAACCTGGCACAACCTGATAGACCAGAAAGCACGAGAGTTACCAAAGACATCACCTAGTAAGGTAGTGTCAGTGGAGGCCAAATGGAAGAAGCTTCCACTGGTCACAAATTGGATAATTTGGCTTCCAATAAAGATAATGATTGCAGATCAAAACACATCAAATGCTTAACTTTGTGCATTTGGGTTTTTTAATTTGTCTTAAAATAATGTCACAGTTACATAAAAGTTGCAGAAATAATGCACAAAGCTCCCATAAACCTTTTGTCCAGATTCCCCAATTATTAAGATTTGTGAATCCTTTGAGTATCAGGCACACACGGTGTCTCATTAACTCTTAATACTTCAGGGTATATTTATTTTTTTTAAAAGGCCACTTTTTATTTATTTGAAAAGCTATTCAAAGACACCAGTTTTAAAACCAGTAGAATATTTTATTCTCATTTATAATTAGGTGGCAGTTGAATATAAACTTTCTCCTTGATCTTTCCTTTTCGTAAAAAAAAAATTACGAGTCTTAAAGAGCTGATGGCTGGGTATGTTTTCAGAAAACATATTCATTGATGGTGGATTCAAGTTGTTCCTTATTAGCTCCAGAAAATTCACACACCTTTTGTCCATTTTCTAACAACGGGAAGGTGGGCATGCACTTGACTTCACACTATGAAGCAACATCCTGACAGCGACCTTCATGTACCTCAAGAAACACCACCTTGGAATCCTTTTCAGACAGGAAATGAAAGAAAGGCTTGATCATTTTGCAAGGCCCACACCACGTGGCTGAGAAGTCAACCACTACAAGTTTATCTTCTGCACTGTTCAAGTCTTCCTCAAAAGCATACTTGCTCTCGATCTGCTTCACCATTTTGGAGGCTGAGGTCTGGCGAGCGACCGCAAGAACAGATGGAGGTGGTGCAGAGCACTGGACTAAGCTTCCAGGACATATTTCTTAAGGATAAACACTCTTCCACATAATCGCAGTAACAACTTTCAAAATCAGGAAATTAGTATTACCATGTAATTCCCAACTCCCACTCATGGTTTCAATAAAGTCCTTTAAAGCTCCAGAATCCATCTCAGGATCACGTTGTATTTTTTCCCCCAGATTTTTTCTTTTATTGGGGGGAGGGGAACAGGACTTTATTGGGGAACAGTGTGTACTTCCAGGACTTTTTCCACATCAAGTTGTTGTCCTTTCTTTTAATCATAGTTGTGGAGGGCGCAGCTCAGTTCCAGGTCCAGTTGCCATTATTAGTTGCAGGGGGCGGAGCCCACCATCCCTTGCAGGTGGTTGTCTAACCAGCAACATTGTGGTTGAGAGCCCACTGGCCCATGTGGGAATAGAATCGGCAGCCTTCAGCATTAGGAGCACGGAGCTCCAACTGCCTGGCCGGCCCTCACATGTTATATTCTGCTGTCTAATTCAGTCTCCTCAGTCTAGAACAGTTCCTCAGTCTTTCCTTGTTGTTCATAACATTGATACTTTTGAAGATTATGGGCTAATCATTTTGTAGAAAGTCTCTCAACTGGTATTCGTGTAATATTTCCTTGTGATTTCTACATTTGGGACAGGAATCACAGGAGTGATGGTGAACTCAGTGCATGTATCAGGAGGTAGAAAACGTTGATTACTTCTGTCACCAATGATGCTAACCTGGTTGAACCTAAGTCTGCCAGGATTCTCCAGAGTGATTGAGAATGTTGCACTTGTAATAAGTGCTTTATGGGAAAGTACTTTGAAACTAATTAAATATCCTGTTTCTCAACAAACCTTTACCCACCAGATTCAATATCCATTGACGACACTTGCCTGAATCCATTTTTGTTGTTGCTGTCATTAGCTTCCACGAAGAGGGTTTTATTTTACAAGAATTCTGGAGAAGGGCGACTGCTGGTATTGGCTTAGTCAAATGATGATATAGGGTCTACGACTCAGATTCTTTTGGCCTTTTTCTCCTGGTAGCAAGATAGCTGCTGTGGCTCCAGGCATCACATCCTCAACTGCGGCAGGAAGAAAGCAGTAGTCCGGAGGCGTTATCCATGCCTGTCTCTTTTATCACATAATGGTTTTTCTAATTCCAACTTTGAGCACTTGCTTACTTACTGGCTCAGCAAGATGTTCCAGGTGGTGTTTTCTTGAATTTTTCCCTGCCCCAGCTCTGGAATCAACCATTTCTCCAAGGAGCACTGGTTTCATTTAGTGGGGAATGGTATTTAGAAACTAAGATCTGAGTGCTAGTGCTCATTGCTACCCTTGATGAGGTGAAAAAGGAGTTAATAAAAGTGAGCCCAAAGGGGGACAGCCCAGGCCTGCACCCCCTCCCCAGGAACCGCCCAGGCTCATCCCCTACAAATAAATCTAAGGTGTTCAAACACTTCTAAAAAGAGGAGATAAGACCTGAGTGGTTCTGACTGGTTCCTCACACATGCACTAACTGCTAAAACCTGTCATTACTTGAACTCTAGCCTCATTATAATACAATTAAAATGAAATGAACATTAAGGCTTGTCCCCCCCACCCACCCATGGGCTTTTCCGTATGCATTATGGGTAAGAGCATGAGCAGAAAGAGACTAGTTATATAACAAATATATGCCAATCAAATGACCTCAGAGGGATATCACATCTCCTGCTGTAGGTACACTTACATGCCCATTTCTATATAAGAAACCGTTAGCCTAGAGAACAGGGCGGACGCCTCCCTAAGACACTGCCATTAGTTTCCTACCTCTTGACTTTACTACAAACTTCTCGTCTTTTCACTTTTCTGTGCCTCATGAATTCCTTCACACTTTGCGAACCACCAGGAGTATCAAAAGACAATACAACCCTGATATCATTAATACTTGGTTTTCTCATCGTAATACACATGTATGTACCTACATACAGACATTTACTTATCATCAAAACCATGAATACACACCAATACCTCTAATTCTAATCCAGCATCGATTTAGCCCAGCCCCTTTACATGTTTCTAATTTCCTTCTCTGATTCTGAGAAACCTGGCTCCCATGATCCTCAGTGAATTTACTTATTTTTCCACCCCCACCCCACCCTGTGTGTAACCAAGCTCTTAGATATACTGGCCAAAGGATCAGCCCCAGATGTGCTGCCTCTAACCCTATTCCACTCCCATTGTGCACACTGGTTGAAAGCTGGGCCCCAACAAAGGGGCTCAATCCACGAATTTAACTAAAAATAATAATCATTACTTTTGAAGGCTACTTGGGAACCAACTCAAAATCTTGAAAACTACGACCTTTGAAAATGGACTAAGGAAAGAATTCAGTATTTATGTTGACCTATACAATCTGTGCCTCAGGGTAAGCGCATATGAGATCTGACAATTAAATTCCCGAGCTTTGTTGCACTGATGTTGCTAATCTTTTTTGATATCAGAGGGATTATTCATTATGAATTTGTAGTAACTGGTCAAAGAGTTAACCAAGTTTACTATTTGGAAGTGCTGAAAACACTGCGTGAAAAAAAGTTAGACGAAAACGACCTGAACTTTCCCCCAGCAATTCCTGGCTCTTGCATCACGACAATGCCCCAGCTCACGCGGCACTGTCTGTGAGGGAGTTTTTAGCCAGTAAACAAATAACTGTATTGGAACACCCTCCCTACTCACCTGATCTGGCCCCCAATGACTTCTTTCTTTACCCGAAGAGAAAGGAAATATTGAAAGGAAGACATTTTGATGACATTCAGGACATCAAGGGTAAAACGACGACAGTTCTGATGGCCATTCCAGAAAGAGTTCCCAAATTGCTTTGAAGGGTGGACTAGGCACTGGCGTCGGTGCATAGCTTCCCAAGGGGAGTACTTCGAAGGTGACCGTAGTGATATTCAGCAATGACATATGCAGCACTTTTTCTAGGATTTGTTCATGAACTCAATTGTCCGATGAGGGGAAATTTCTCTTTATAGATGTGTTCCAGAAGTAGATAAAGGTGGGATAGAATTTGAGTATACCAACTTTGCAACCCCTAATGGGTTACGAATCTAGGTAATGCTTTGCAGCAGCTCCTAAAACCAGGAATGAGAAACACACTGAAATCCACCTCGTAGTGTATATACACATCACCTATGAGATTTTCAACCCTAAATCTGATCAACCTCTAGACCCATTAATTTACAGGAAGTCCTGGGGACCAAGAGATATGTGAAATGACGCCATAGGTCTATTAAGGGAAAAAGCAGATTAGTGGTTGTTACCAGAGGCTGGCGGGGGCTAGGAAAAGGAGAGACTGTTAATGGGTACTGAGATTCTCTTTGGTGTAGAAGTTCTGGATTAGACAGTGAAGGTTGCACAACGTTGTGAATATACTAAATATCACCGAATGTACATTTTAATTTTATGTACATTTTTGAATTTTATGTTATGGGAATTTAATCTCAAATTTTTAAAAAGCAGAAAGACCCCCGAGGGAAGCCATCAGCAAAAGGACTTCAAATGACTCATTTCTTAAAAATAAAAATAAAAGGCAAGAAAAGAGATCAAAGGAGGGGGGTCTACAGCTTAAAAAAAAAACTGAAGAGACACGTACAACCACTTGAACAAGTGTACTGTGTTTGGGTACCGATTCAAACAAATAAAAATAATTTAAAAAGAGAACTGACTCTGGGTGCTGAACACACAATGTGAGAAATAGATAATGTATGACAGAATTGTACTCCTGAAATCTATGTAACTTTGCTAATGATTGTCACCCCAATAAACTTTAGTTTAAAAAAAAAAACACCTGAACAAAAGTAGTATAAGACTTGTACACTGAAAAATCACAAAAAAACTGCCAAGAGAAATCAAATATCTAAATAAGTTGAGATACAATGTAAAAAAAAAAGTTTAAGACAACCAGGGAGACACTGGCTAGACATGTGATGATATTAAGGAATTACAGTCCATTTATTTAGGTGTGATAATAGCAGTGAAGTTATGTTACCAAAAACAGTCTTCGTATTTTAGAGATACAGACTGAAAAGTTTCTAGCTCGGATTTGCCACCGGGAGGGAAATAAGATGAAACAAATTGGTTCAAGTTGGGTGGCGGCATATAGGGGTTCATTCGATGTAAGAAACTTCCGAACCTATAGAGAATTTTTCGAGTTTATTTGAGCCGGGGAACAAGATCTCAAATGCTCGGAAGAATACATTTTGGTTTCTTTTATGCATTTGAGATTAAGGAGGGAATGTAAGGAAGATTACACAGAGGTGGGAGTTAGCAAGGTGAGGGTCGGATTATAGGATAGTTATTTGCTCTCTTGAGGGTGCTTATGTCTTAGAACAGGGGTGTCCAAACTGCGGCCTGCGGGCCAACTGCAGCCTGCGGTCCATTTTTAATTGGCCCACAGCAAATTCCCAAAATATATTTAGTTTACTTAAATAAACCAGGTGAGGCAATATGTACTTCACCTCGAGTGAGTGGCCCGGCAGTTTGTGTATTTTACCGCATATGGCCCTTGGTGAAAAACATTGAAAAAAGTTTGGACACCCCTGTCTTAGAAGGAGGGGTCTGAAAGGGTGGTTCACACATTAGAAAGACGGGTCTAAAAAAAGGCATTTCAAAGGTGTGTTACCCAAGGTGCCCAAGAACAATGGACAGGGCTTGCTTACGGCAAAAAAGATAAGTTTTGCTAAAAATGTTATATGCCTGGGGTGGGACCATCCACCATGACCTGCCCAATTCAGAATTTATGATCAGATCACCCTTGAGGTTACTTTCCATAGAATCCCTTTTCCATCTATAGGTTCATTAGACTATTCTCCCAACTTTAGAGTGTCTAAACTTTTCCATTAAAAAAAATTCAAAAACATTTAAAAGTTTTGGTATACTTCTTAGCAGTCTTTTATCTGGGTATTTTCTCCAATTGTTAGGACTTTCTGGCACATAGTAAGCCCTCAAAAAACACTGGAAGAAGCCCCTTAGCTTAGTGGTTATGAATATAGCTCTGGGGTGGAAATTTGCTTCTTACTAACTGTGGGACCCTGAGTGAGTCAATGACTTCTGTTTCCCATCTATAAATTGGGATGGTAAATTATGCCCACCTCCTAGAGTTGATGTAAATATTAGATAAATTATGACACGTAAAAGACTTATTTTTTTTTCCTTTTTATTTTTATTATTAGTTTCAGGTAAAATACTTATTTTTTTGTGTAACCACGTTCTTTTATGTGTCATAATTTATTTAGGTTAACAGTTCCTCAAAAAATTAAACACACAATTACCATGTGATCCAGCAGTTCCACTTCTCAGTATCTACCCAAAAGAATTGAAAGCAGAAACTCCAACAGACATTGGCACACACATGGTCATTCCAGCATTATTCACAGTAGCCAAAAGGTGGAAGCAACCCAAGTGTCTATTGACAGATGAGGGATAAACAAAATGTGGTCCATCCAGACAATGGAATAGTATTCTGCTTTAGAAAAAGACATCCTGACACCAGCTACAGCATGGATGGGCTCTGAGGACATGATGCTCAGTGAAATAAGCCAGTCACAAAAGGACAACTATTGTGTGATTCCCTTATATGAGGTCTCCGGAGGAGTCAAATTTGTGGACAAAAAGGAGGTTCTAACTTGCTGGGTTATCTGATCATAAATCCCTAACTGGGCAGATCAGGGAGGGCAGTCAGGCCCGAAGCAGGTAACTTGTTAGTAAAATGTTTACCTTTGCCTTAAGCCAGCATCTGGGCTAGCACACTTTTGAAATGCCCCCTTTCAGACCTCTCCTAAAACATGCAAGAGAGCACATCATCTTAACTATCCTGTAATCCAACCACTGTTACTTGTTTCCACCTTCATATAATCTTCTGTTCCCTCTTTAATCTCAGATGAACAAAATGCTGCAAACTGTTCTTTTCCAAAGCATTTTTCTCAATCTGTTGAGATCTGGCTTCCAGGTGTATCCTGTCTGGCTCAAACAAATTTTTATGAAAATTCTCTACAGGTTTGTTCTTACATTGACAAATTCAGAGACAGACAGTAGATAGTGGGGGCCAGGGGCTGGGGGAGAGGGATGAGCAGTTAGTGTTTAATGGGGATAGAGTTTCAATTTGGGAAGGTGAGAAAGTTCTGGAGATGGACGGTGGGGGTGGTTGGACAACAATGGTAATGTACTTAACGCTAATGAACTGTACACTTTAAAATGGTTGAGATGGTAAATTTTATGTATGTGTACTTTACCATTAAAATAAAATAAAACCTCTGAAGACAGTGCACGGCACAAAGCAAGTATGTTGTGCTTATTAAATCGCTGAAATTAGAGTAACGGAAATAGTACCCCCGAGGGGACAGTCACATCAATCTTGTTCCCTAGTAATGTGCCCAGGGCCTAATCAATCTGAGGCTCCAGAAAGATCTGACCTTTGCTTGAAGCCCTTCCAGGTGTCTCATTGCTTCACCTGGCCCTTCTGAAGCCTGTTCACCCTCTGCCCTCTGCACAGCCCACCCTGCCCAAACCCAGGGGAGTCAGCACCCCCAGGGTCCGTGTAAATGATCCCTGGAGTGCGCGCCCCACCAGATCCCCCACCCAAGGTGCTCCTCGGCCCAGAGCACGCGCCTGGCTCACCCCAGCTCCCATCAGAACAGCTCCCACAGCTATGAGTTCTTCGGGAGGGATGTCTGGGTTTGCCCATCCCTCTAGCAAGGCAGCCAGAACCTGGAATCTGAAGGGCGTGGATCTCCCCCTGGTGGTTCTCCTAGGGGTCAAGGACACATGCACTGGGGTCATGTGGTCAGTACAGGGAGGGGACCAGCCACGTCACCTCCTCCTCCTCCACAGTGGGTAGAAGCAGAAAAGCAGAACCCCAGCTCATCTCCCCTACCCACCCCCTCCCCATCACCAGCATCCAGCTGGGTCCTCCTCAGAGGTCAGACGGTCAGTTTAGGATGGAGATGCAGAGAGCTGGATGGAGCTGGTATCGCCAACATCTCCCGGGCCAGCCCTTTGCCAGTCTTTGCTGGGACCCCAGGTGAGGTGGTGGCCTGTTGGGGAGTAGATGGAAGCAATGAGCAGTCTACCCCAGGGCTGGAAGTCGGGAGCAGTGGGCAGCCCATCCCCTTCTGGAGAGCTGTCCTCAGGTTCTAGAGCTGTTGGTCTAGGGCTAGAGTTTAATGTCAACCCCCAGCCTTCCCTCCCTCCCCAAGGGCAGCTTGGAGAGGATCCACCCCACGCTTAGCCACCCGAGACCCTTGTGGTCAGCTCCAGGAGGCCTCTGCATGGTCCTGGGTGGGGCTCAGGCCTGGTCTTCTAGCTCCCTTTACAGCAGGGGAGTGCAGCCCACCGCAGGACAGGGAGGGGCCTGGCTCAGGGGTGGTCATCTGGAGGGGAGAAAGAAGACAAAGGCGCAGCGCAGGTTTCGGTCCAGGAAGTCGGATTATACATTTTAGTAATGGGCCAGAGAAATGAGGCATCGGGCAACAGTGCAGGACGGGCCACAGGGAGAATAAGAGATCTGAGAGCTGGGGTTTGGCGTCAATCTTACAAAGTGTATAAAGAATCTGTTTCTCTACAGTAACAAAAAAACGAAAGGCTACAAGAGCGGTTGTATATACAAAACACGGAGATATTGCTTCACTTGCAAATAGATTCCTGACCAGACAGGGAGACAAGACAGAGGGAAGGGCACAGGGAAGGGTGGGGAGCGCGCTGCGTGCAAAAAGGAGGGCAGAAGGGGAGGGGGGGTCTTCTCCCAGCATAAATCTACAGGCAGGAGCTGGAGTCACGCACGCACGGGAGAGGCTGGAGGTCAAAGGCATGTGCCGGTGCTGGCTGTGCGTGGGGAGTGGGGTGCCGGGAGCGCGTGTCTGTCTACCCGGCCCCCGGGTCACATACTCTTCAGGCTTCAGCCCATGGGGGGTTTCTGGGTGGGGACTGAGGCCAGATGGGCCAACTGGCCAGAGAGGGATGGAGGCAAATGCTCCCTGGAGTCTACAGTGGAAAACTGGAGAAGCCTGTTCAGCGTGCCCATCCTCTTGCCTCTGGCTGGCCCTGTCCATTGGGCCACCCTCTCTGCCCTGCCCAGAAGCCCAGTGGGACCCAAGAAGAGCAGGTGCAGCAGCCAGGGCTTTGAGCTTTCCTGGGGGGTGGACAGGCGGTGCCGCTTGACTCCTGCTCTTCCGTAGCCCCAGATGGCTGTGCGGAGCTCAGTGGGAGGGTGGGAGCCAGTCATGGAGGGACAGAAAGGGTCAGGGCAGGGAAGACAGCGCGGTGAGGGGCGGACAGAGGACGAGGACGTGCACGCACACTCGGGTGAGGTGCGGGGTGGTCACAGGTTCTGGCAGCACTGTAGCTTGTTGGGTTTCTGTCCATCGGTAGTGGGCGGGACGCTGATGTCCACCACGTTGTTGCCAGGGGACTCGTCGTGCGCTGCGCGGTCTGCTATCTGCTTCTGTGACACGATGCGGTAGATCTCTGCAATGAGGGGAAGCGGGTGAGTGCCCTGCCTGCAGTGACTGCCTGTAGGACTCATCTGGATGCCACCTCCCCGGTGTCCAGGGCCCCGCCCAAGGGACCCTACTGCGCCCTACCTGCCCCCATGACACAAGGGTTCCCCCTGTGTACTCAGCAAGGGCACATCTGGTCACAGAGGCCCCCCCAGCCCAGGCCTCTTCTTGAAGATCAGAGACCGCCTCCTCCTCAGAATACACTCCCAGAAGCCCAGGGGCTCTGCGCCTGAGGCCACCTGCCTCCCCAGCTGGCTGTGCCCTGGTGGAGCTATGGCAGGACCCACCCACTAGAGCTGAGTCCAGGGGGGTCTCTGGGTCCTGAGTGCCAGCAGGGGTGGGATCCCCTGACCTCCTGGAACATGACAGGTTTGTCCTCCTGTCCAGACTGACTGGCAGGTTTAAAGAATGAAGGTTCAGGGGCTGCATTCAGGAGCATGGCACCAAAGTGGCTGGTGCCCTTCCCATGCCACCCTCAGTGGGCCCGGTGGGGAGCCTGTGGCCCCGCCAGCCCTGGAACCACCTGTGAGGATGTTCTTGAAAGCTTCCTCTACGTTGGTGGAGTCCAAGGCTGAGGTCTCAATGAAGGACAAGTTGTTCTTTTCTGGAACAGAGAGAATATTGCCCAGGTGAGTGGAGCAGTGGTTGGGGGGGGGTAGCCGGGAGAGGGGGTCCCCTGCACGCTTTTGGAGACGCTGCCTGCTGCACCTGGCCCAGGAAATGAAGGGCTGGGCCCAAAGGGATAGGACCGAGATGCCCACTCCGGGTACAGAGGCTGGCACTGAAGCCAAGGGAAAATGGGAGGGGCCTAGAGAGGGCTGCCTGCCCCCAGATACTTCTCCGCCACCTTAGTCAGTCTCGCTGTCAGAGCTGGACCCTGCGGGAGGCCCTGGCCCAAGTGAAAGCCCTCTCCTCTAGCTGGCAGGCACTTACCTGCGAAGGCGCGGGCCTCGTCAGTGGGCACGGCCCGCAGGTGGCGCAGGTCACTCTTGTTGCCCACCAGCATGATGACGATGTTGCTGTCAGCATGGTCCCGCAGCTCCTTCAGCCAGCGCTCCACGTTCTCGTACGTCAGGTGCTTGGCGATGTCATATACCAGCAGTGCGCCCACTGCACCGCGGTAGTACCTGTGGGGATGGGGCAGGGCCCAAGTGTGAGCTGCCTGATAGCACCCCAGAGACCCAGGCTCTGCGGGCAGCGGCTCAGGGCCCACGCACAGAGCCACAGGGACCCAGGCTCTGCGGGCAGCGGCTCAGGGCCCACGCACAGAGCCAGAGAGACCCAGGCTCTGCGGGCAGCGGCTCAGGGCCCACGCACAGAGCCACAGGGACCCAGGCTCTGCGGGCAGCGGCTCAGGGTCCACGCACAGAGCCAGCTGAGGGGCAGCCATCCTGGCCTCACAAGAGGGCTCCCGTCCCAGACTCAGCCCAGGACTCTGGGGGCCTGAGGAGGGAGTTTAGGGCCTGGAAACAGAAGATACCCACAAACTCAGCCACACAGAAGGGAGAAGGAAACAGTGCCTTGCAGGGAAAGAGCTGCTGCTGGGCAAAGTTCTGTGCCTGTCGTGGCCTGGCTCAACCTGGAGGGATTATGGAGATGGGGAGGTAAGCAGGCCTCAGTGGAGGGCATCCACAGGACAGCAAGTGACCAATGGGAGAATGGCCGGGGGTCTGGACGCGTCTAGGAGGAAGCAGTTCAAGTAGTTCCTGATGGCTGGGTGGCCACGGGGAGCTGAGGGAAGACTGGGAAAATGGCCAGACAGGGTGGGCTGAGCAGGTAGGGCTGAGGAGCGGGTTAGATGAAGTGCAAAACTGCAGTGCCTCAGAGGGATCCAGGGTCAGAGGGGCCGTGGGACATGCCCATCAGGGGTCGCAGTATGGTCCTGAGGGTCCCACAGCTGCTGGGCCAACTGTTGTGGAGGCTGTGATCTCCCCTTCTCCCACCCGCCCTTTGGGGCCCATGGCCCCCGCATCTCCTCATCCCTGCCACTCACGCGGAGGTGATGGCGCGGTAGCGCTCCTGGCCGGCGGTGTCCCAGATCTGCGCCTTGATGGTCTTGCCGTCCACCTGGATGCTGCGGGTGGCAAACTCCACGCCGATGGTGCTCTTGCTCTCCAGGTTGAACTCGTTGCGGGTGAAGCGGGACAGCAGGTTGCTCTTCCCCACGCCCGAGTCCCCGATGAGCACCACTGTGGGGACAAAGGACATAGGTGAGGCTCCATGGGCCAGAGCGGGGCAGCACCACCAGAGCAAGACCCAGGAGCCACCCAGGTCCACCCACAGAGCCTTCACAGCCTCGCCTTGGGTGCTACAGACATGTGACAGCCCACAACAAGATGGAGTCAGAGACGTCCGCAGCCCCTCGCCAGACACACCACATTTCCCAGTGCAGAAGCCAACAGCAGCTCCGGGTTTCCACAAACCCAGCCACTGTACACAGCACAATACCCCTCCCTGTGTCTCATCCTTCAGAGCAGGGCTGTCCCAGCTGGAGCACAGGGACCTAGGCATCCTGGCAGGCAGGAGATCCATCAAACCCCAAACCTCTATTGCAATCTGGTGGCCGGAGTAAGCTCCCACGCTGGGCGACCTTGGGCAACTAAGTTAACCTCTCTGGGCTGCCTTTTCCACAAGGGTGAAGGGAAAGACGGAACAAGAGTCACCTCAGGGAAGGGAACACAAGAACTTGCGGGCCAGAACTCAGCCAGCATCCAGCCCGCTAAGACAGGTGGGGGCGGTATTATTACTATTGTCCCACAAGGTTCCTACCTACAAGGGTCTGGCTCTGGAATTTCAATAGGAAATGAGAAGCTTCACGCCCCATGCCCACCCTGCTGCTTCCTCATTGGAAAGCTGCTGCAAGCAAACCAATATACAACCCAGCACAGCCAACTCACCCATGTGAAACAGGACTGTGCCCTCTGGACGCAGCCTGGAGGAGACAGAGCCTGCTACCCCTCCTAGCACCCCAACCCCAGGGTTGGACCGCCCTGCAGGGACGTCCAGGATGAGAGCCCTCTTGAACAGTAAAGAACAGGCCTGGTCCATCTCTCCCCTTAGGGGTGGGGCCACGAGAAGTGGTCCAGGAAGGGTCTGGGCCCTGGAGGGCCGTCCTCACCCAGGGCACACTGGTGTTGACTTATATCCGTGTGTGCGCACACATGTATAGGTATATGTTCAGCACAGACGGAACATATAGAAGCCTGACCAGACGCCCCAGCTTTGAACCACATGGACCCTCAAGTGTGGGTCTTGGGCTCTGGAACCGCGGATGGGTCAGCTCAGTGGAGAGCCAGGTGGCTGCAGGCTTGGTCACCCTCAACCCTGATGAAAAGTTTCTCCTCAATTAAAAATGTTATGTGTGTGTGTCCAGATTCACCCTCTTTTTTTTTTTAAATTTTTATCAGGGAACTGTGTGTTTTTCCAAAGCCTATCAGCCCCAAGTCGTTGTCCTTCAGTCTAGTTGTGGAGGGCGCAGCTCAGCTCCAAGTCCAGTTGCTGTTTTCTTTTTCTTTTATTTTGGGGGGGGGAAGGGGGACAGGACTCTATTGGGGAACAGTGTGTACTTCCAGGACTTTTTTTCCAAGTCAAGTTGTTGTCCTTCCAATCTTAGTTGTGGAGGGTGCTGTTCAGCTTCAAGTTATTGTCCTTCCAATCTTAGTTGTGGAGAGTGCTGTTCAGCTTCAAGTTATTGTCCTTTCAGTCTTAGTTGTGGAGGGCGCAGCTCAGCTCCAGGTCCAGTTGCCATTTCTAGTTGCAGGGGGCACAGCCCACCATCTGTTGTGGGAGTCAAACCGGCAACCTTGTGGTTGAGAGGATGCGCTCCAACCAACTGAGCCATCCGGGGGCTCAGCAATAGCTCAGCTCAAGGTGCCGTGTTCAATCTTAGTTGCAGGGGGTGTGGTTGAGAGCCCACTGGCCCATGTGGGAATCGAACCGGCAGCCTTCGGAGTTAGGAGCATGGAGCTCTAACTGCCTGAGCCACTGGGCCGGCCCCAGTTGCTGTTTTCAATCTTTTGTTGCAGGGGGCGCAGCCCAACATCCCATGAGGGAATCGAACTGGCAACCCTGTTCAGAGCTCACGCTCTAACCAACTGAGCCATCTGGCCACTCTCACCCTCACTTCTTACCACCTTCACTGCCAGTACCCTAATCCAGGCCACAACCATCTCTCCCTGGATAGCTGAGCCAGCCTCCTCCCAGGTGTCTTGGAGTTTACGCTCATCCCCAACCAAGAAACTGTTCTCCCCTCCCCTCTGCAGCCACCAGAGGGCGCCCGTGAGCACCCGAGTCAGGTCCTGCCCCTCCTCTACCCACATCCCTCCAGGCTCCTCCATCCCTCGGGATAAAAGCCCAAGTCCTTCCCTGGCCCACAAGACCCTGCAGGACCTGCACCTCCCTGTCCTCGCCTCCTCTCTCTCCCTCTCACTCACTTTCCTCCTGCCATATGGGCTCCCTCGGGACGCAGCGATGTGCAGGTGCAAGCTGTCCTTTGCCTGGAATGCTCTTCCCCAGGAACCCACCTGCTTCCCACCCTCATCTCCTCTGTGTGGCGCCTGTCCCCTCCCTGCTGTCCTCTTAACACTCCCCACTCCCCTGCTTTGCCTTTCCTTCACAGCTCTCCCCACCCTCTCACACTGGCCAGGTTTCACTTATTTGTTGTTTGCCAGTCTGTCTCGAGGGCGGGAGCTCGGACAGTATGGTTCCCTGCTGTATCCCTAAGTTCTGGCGCAGGGCCCTGCACAAAAGACAGAGTGAACAAACAAATGATAAAGTGGCTACGGAGCCTCCCAGGCCCACCTCCTCCCTCACTTGGAGGATGCCAAGGTCACCATTCTCAGGCGACGGTGGAGGAGGCAGCCCCATGACCCAGCACCCTCTCTGGACTGGCTGCTTCAGAGCCAAAAACAATAAGAACAAGAAGAACGCTTAAAAATGAATCTGTGCTGTGAAAGTCTTTGATTCTCATCACCTCACAGAAGCCTTGTGTAGCCCATTTTACAGATGAGGAAACTGAGGCACAGACAGGGGCCTCAAACAAGGCCCATTTGAGCAGAAAGTGGCAGAGCAGAAGTCTGAGCAGGCTTGCTCCCACTTCTCAACTGTGTTCACCAGGGCCACCCAGCTGAAAAGTGATCCGGCAGGATTTGAACCCAGGTTTTCTGGGTCTAGGGCTGAGCTCAGAGGTCTGAGTTCAACCTCTTCCTATCCCACTACTTAGAGCATCCTGACCCCCTGGAGTAGTCAGCAAACTCCTGCTCATCCTTCAAAACCCCTCGGTTCAGGCCACTTTTCTCCCCCAAATCACCATGTGGCCTGGCCCACAAGACCTGTGACAACAGGACCAGTGTCCTGACTTCAGAGACACATGGAAAACACGAGGAGATGGATATGGGCCTGCCGAGAGCTCCCAACCATGCTGGCTGGGCCCCAAATCGACTCCCAGGCCACGTAGGGCCAGGCTGGACTGACTGTGGAGCCCACCAGCCACACCCCCAACCCCTCACCTCCTTCCCATGGTGGCCACAGGAACCTGGCCAAGGCCGGGGAGGTCTGTTCACAGTTCTCACATCCTCAGGAACAGAACAGGAAATGAGGAGAGTCCCCTTTGGGCTCTGCACTGTATCCCCCACCTCTCACTTCCTTCCCAGCTTTGTCCCAGTGTCAGGGTCTCCTTAGCCCCATTAATTCTGCCCTGGCCCAGCCAACAATCTCCTCAGCCCCATAGGCCAGGCCCAGTCCTAAAGGCTTTATTATTGAGTTCTCGGGGCCACCCCAGAGACAAATGTCATATTATCATTCCCCACGTATAGTTGGCGACACTCAACTCAGAGTGACCAAGTCCTCCATCCCAAGGTCACCCTGTGAGAACAGGGGAGGCCGAAACAGAACTAGGGCCACCAGCCACTGCCCAGAAGAATGTCGGGAAGGCCGGGCTGCCCAGGCAATTCCTGGCACAAGTACCTGAAGCAGAGAGGTGGACAGCAGTGCAGGGGTTGGGCTGGCCCTGGGTACACTCTGGGAATGAGGACGGCATTGTCAAAGGCACAAGTGATCTGTTGTCTTGGGGAAATAAAGGGCCCTTGAGGCCCCCAGCATTTCCACAGAAATGGGTGGCATCACTGGCCAGGAAATGGCCTCTCTGGACCAGCCACTTGGCTGGCAGGGCAGGCAAGCCCAGTTGGCAAAAACAAAGAGCTGGCACCTCTTGAAGGCCTGGGTCCTCTGGCCTGCCCCCTGGCAGTGTGGCCCCCCTGGGGCCCACATTCTGAGGTTCAGGCAGACTGAGTAGCCATTCGGGTGAGGGGCAGGCTCCCCTACTCCAGGCAGAGCAGGACCTCGCCACTTCTCCAGGAATCGGCCCTGACCACCCCAGGGACCAGCCCTTGGGGGCAATCCTGTCACAACTATTCCCAGGGGAATCAGAGAGCAGAGGGGAAATGCCCATAGCTGGGGCACAGGCAGGGCTGCTGTTCGCAATGGGAAGAGATGGTGCAGTCAGTTCCTAGACCAGTGGGCCTTGTGGGGTCCCGCCCAGGCTGCAGAGCCAGGAGGCTGCCTCGGGAGCACTTGGCTCCCAAGAGAGGTGAGAGAGGTGAGCACGGGGGCTGGCCTGTTTCCCAGAGCCAGCTGCCACTCTCTTCTTGCCCGCTTCCCAGAAGGACTCACAGATGGGGCCAGGGTGGACACAAACCAGAGGACAGGGTCCTGGGCCACCGTGCAAGCAGCCCACATCACCACAACCTCACAGGCCAGGTGAGTGGCTGGAGGCGCTGGGAAGGCTCAGTGGCCCTTGGGGACACCAATGCTCCTCCCACTGTGGACCCTGCAGCCCGATCTATCAGAGGAGAAATTGGGGAGCCCCCAGGGACTGATCCTGAGGCTGAGAAAATGGCCCACAGTTGACAGAACAAAATGTTAGCAGGATAAATGTGAGAACCTAAAATTAGGTACAAATAAACAACTTCACTCCTGGGGAGGCAGGAATGTAGAAGAAAATAACCACCACATGGGGAAAACACCCCGGGGGGGATCTGCTGGCCTTGGCCATGGAGATCAGGGGAGCCAACATGCCATCTGGCAGCCAAAACAAACAATCCTGCTGGGAGGGCTGGAAGGGGGCAGCCAGTGTCCCAAAGTGAGAGATCTGGCCTCTCTGTGCCCAGGGCAGGGACAGGGGAAGGTGACCAACGCCTGGGGAAGGCTGGCCACAGGGTAGCGGGTGAAAGGATGGCTACCCCCTTTTCTCCTAAAGGGATCCCCACACCCGGCAGCAGGGCCGGGGAGAAAGTTGGCCCTTGGTAACCCTTCCGGTGCAGCTGTATCTTGGACGTCTCTCTAACATCCAGGCCTGACCCTCTGCAGGCCACAGGGTCTCGGGAGGGGCCGGAAGGGTGCAGCAGTCATGTTTTTGTCTACCTGACATATTTATGGCAAGTGATGTGATGGCAGCGGCTTCCTTCCTCCCTTCTTTATCTGACAAAGTCAAATAAGAGTTTATTTTTCCCATTTAAGGAAGTGAAAACCTAAGTGAATGTAAAGACAAACATTAAGGTATAATACGGGGGTCCTCGGACAAGGTGTAACTATGAAGGGGAGGGCTCAGAGGACCACAGTTAGAGGAACCCTGACCTTGTGCATTAGATTTTCACTTGCAACCCGGCTTGAGAAGGTCAGCAGGGCACCTGCTGCACTCAGAAAGGGAGGCCAGTGGGGTAGAGCTGCAGCGCAGGCAGGCACCCTTTGCCAGTTGTCCCAGAAGCCAGATTAGTGTTTCCAGGAAGTGAACTAGAGACAAGTCCTGGGGAGTGCACAGCTGTTCCACTGCCCCTGACCCAGTAACGGTACTTCTGGGAACATACTTCCAGGAAGTAACCCAAAGGGTAATAGATGACTAGTGCAAACATTTGGAGCTGGGTTATTTATAACAGCACATAGTTGAAAATAACAAGCAGGAATGACCACAGAAGCCTGCAGGGGGCAACTGGGGGAATGCCCCCTGGCCTGGCAATGCCACAGCCGGGCAGATGCCCAGCCCTGACCTGGGAGCAGCTGCCTCAGGGCAAGCTGAGTAGAGACAGGCACCAGCTGCAGCAGGACTGGAGTCCAGACCACCTGTCACCAGTCCCAAAAGCCCTGACAGAGCTTCCCCTGCTTCTAAGGTGACACCGCAAGACTCAGTCAGCACCACAGCCTTGGCCTGAAGCCTGCTGACCACACAGCCTTCTCTGCCAGTGACATATCAACCCGCAGGCGGTCCCAGACCCCACAGTGCTGCGCGAGGACTCTGGGCTTTTGCATGGGCCCTCCCTTTCCCCAGTAGCCTTTCAACACATGGATATCCCAGGTAGGGAGTGCTCCACTCATTCTCCACATCCCCAACGTCCCCGGGCCCCAAGATGCTTGATGGTCAGCCGAGGCTAGCTCCAGACACAGACGCACTCCCAGGGATGGCCGGGATCCCCTAGCGAGTGGAAGATGCAGCAGAGCAAACACACCCTGCACGGGCCCAGGAGTTAGCTCTCAAGGGCGGCCACTGTCAGCCAGGGAGCCCAGCACAGACAGCAGAAGAACTGGCAGAGGTCCAGCGTGGCACAGAAGGTGCTGTGAAGCCAGTGACCCCTAAGCCAGCCCAGCTGAGAGACGGACTCCAGCGACATGTGGTGCGTCTCCCTAGCTTGTGAGGCAGGGTGAAGGAGCGCTCCCGCTGGCCCCAGGCCAGCAATGGCTGCCTGACCTACCTAGGCCTTACTGGAGGCTCCCAGAGCCCTGTCCCTCAGGCAGGGAAATCACCAGCAGGCTGGCCCGGACCTGAGGCATCAGCGCGATGTGTTGGGGGAGGCGCTCGGACAGCCCACGCCGGGATCCGGGTGCAATCTCCCCCAGATACACTCCCTAAGTGGTAAAGCCCACAGGCCTGGGTTCGAATCCTGCTCCAACACTTATTCACTGTGTTCTTGTCTTGTCTCCCTGGACCCCGTTTCCAGACTGAATAATACTGACCTCACAGGGCTGTGGTGAGAATTTCAATGAATTCATGTGTGTAAAGTACTTAGAAAAGTGCAGGTACTTTGGGTAGTGCTATTAAGAGTTCCCGGAGCTATGAGAGATAGAACTGTTAACGACCAGACCTGGGTCCAGCACACACAGTCCCCTCCACCAGGCGCCCCTCCATGGAAGCCCGGGTCCGCACCCCACCCATCGTCCTCCACCACACACCTCCACGCACATTATCCACCCCCTCCCTTCCTGGCTCCGCCCCCAGACGCAGTCACCAATCAAGTCTGCTCCCGCCCACCCTCTGAAGAGTAACGCCCCAAACGTCCAGCCTACTTCTTGGACACGCCCACCATGTCTTAGCCCCGCCCCCACCCCATGGAGTTTTCCACCCAACCCGGCCTGACAAACGCCAGGCGGTCCCGCCCCCTCCGGGGCTCCGCCCCTAACGGCCTCTCCCACCGCGCTCTGGGACCCACCCCCTCTGGGCTCCGGCCCCGCCTCGGCGCATCCAGGGCGCTCAGGGCTCTTTGGGCCACCCGCTCCGCACCGTGGCGTACCCCACACACAAAGCTGATCGAACCCGGGCTGCCCCGGCCTTCCCGGCTGCTTGACCCGCCGGGCCCCAAGCTCCGGGCTCCGGCCGAGGCCCAGCGGCCTGCAGGGCAGCTACGGCCCGCCTGTTCGCCGTCTCGCCGCCGCCCCCTCGCCCGTCTCTACCCCACCGGCCTTACCTTTGAATAGGTAGTCGTATTCGTCGTCCCGGGTCCCCATTGTCCTGGCGCTTCCGGCGGGATCGGCGACTCCGCAACCCCACCACAAACACCCTGCGGGGGCGGAGCCGGTGCCGCGCAGAGCGGCTGCCAGATGGCCAATCAGCGGCGAGTGGCGTAGCGACCGGCGCCCAGAAGAGCCAATCAGAGGCGGAAACAGAGCCCCCGAGGTGGGCGCAGACTGGGATCCACCCTCCTTGCCCTCGGTCTCCTGGAGAAAGGCGGAAGGAATGCGGACTTTTCTGAAGTGACGGTCGCGTCAACCTATCAGAAGCGGACTCAGGAGGCGGAAGACTGGAAGAATGAAACAAATTGACGGAGCGAATAGCCAATAATAGGCTTGATTCAGACCGGCCCGACTAACAGAGGACCTGTCCAGGAAGGGAAATGGAGGTACGTCCAGGTGATGTTACGCTATTTAACGTCCCGATGACGTCATAGGCCAATGCGTGCCGCTCTGGGCCCCCGCCCCCATCCCAATTAATGACCGTTTCCGGGGGTCCTCTGCGCGGCGTCTTTTCAACCTAGAGGTCCTCTCTCCTCTGTCCGTTGCGGTTTTCATTCGTATGTAAGTGACATTATGGCAACCCACTGCCTCAGTTTCCCTCTTCTGTATAACAGGAAAGAAACACCTCATTGAAATTTTGAGTGTATCTATGGATCATTTACCTAACCGTACTAACTCAACCATCCATTTTCTGTCATTAAGTCTTTGTGTAATAAATATTTATAAATTCTTGCGTCAGACTTTGTCCAACATGATCTCCCGTTCTCTGTCCCTTACCCTGTTGTATTGCACACACACACACACACTCACACAGACACACACTGCCCTAGGATTTATCACTACCTAACATTAAAGTATGTATTTCTTTCTTGGTCCATTAATCTGTTTAGTTTCTGTCCCAAGTCAACAGAATCATCAGTCCCATGAGGACAGGGACTTGGGCACAATCACTGCTGCGTCCTCAGTGCTCAATAAAATTTGATATGAGATGGATAACGTAAGCATAGAGCTCACGTGCTAGTTATTATAACTGTATTATAATTATTATCGCCTCCTGGACCTCATCCCTGGGATGTCCATCAGGCGTCCCAGACACCAATTTGTCCTTCTTTGCCCTTTTCCTGTTGTCTTCATCCCGACTCCACCCCATCATCAAAGCCACAGGTCATGTGCTTTTCCCTCTTCATCATTTACTCCCCTGCCTCCCAACCCCTCTCTCAATTGCCATTTTCCATCTCTCCTTCCTCCTAAATTTCTGACCAGTTCTCACCCCTTCCCCTGCCACCACCCTGATCCTGGCCCTGTCATCACTGCCTGGACCTGTACAGTTGCTTGCCTACCTCCAGCAGTCAGAGGGTGTCTTTTAAAACATGAGAGTCAGCACCTGAAACTAATAATAATAAATAAAAAACCATGAGAGTCAGATCGTCTCCCTTCCCTGTTTAAAAATATTTTAATCCTTCCTTTAATAAGCATTTATTAAGCACCTACTAATAGCGCTCTAGGTGCTGGGGGTGCACCATTGAACAAGACAAAATCCCAGCCCTCATGGAGCTGACAGTCTCGTGGAGTCAGGAGGAAGAAGCAAGTAAACAACACTCATAAGATAATTTCAGAACGGGAGGCATGTAATGAGGGGAATAACCTGGTTTATGTGATGATGGAGCTCCTTAGCTAGGAAGGCAGGGAAGACATCCCGGAGGAGGTGGCATTTACTCTGATCACAGGCCGGGGTGGAGTTAGTGAAAACAGCGTTTCAGGCAGAGGAAACAGCAAGTGAGAGAGAGCCTGATGGGTCTCAACAGCCAGAAGGCCATGGTGGCTGGAGAGTGGGGTCCAGGGCCCAGACATGAGATTAGGTGAAAAGGCAAGGCTGTGGAAACCAAACCAGGGCAGATGCTCAGAACTTTATCAGCAGGCTCCTGGGCAGTTGGCTTGAAGCCAAACCCCTCCCTACCCCACCACCATTCACCACCCAGCCGCCTGAAAACCATGCTGCAGCCAGGTGGTGGGTGCACTGGTTCCCCAGACAGAGCTGCACTTCCCGCCCAGGCCACTAGGCTTTTGCTTTCAGTATCTTCTTCCTGGAATACGATTCAGCTCCCCCATTTTTGTAGAATTTTCATCCTTCTTTGTAAACCATACACAAGCCATGTGGACCTCATGAAGCCTTTTCTCCTGTCTGGGTCATGCTCCCCTCCCGGCCCCACCCTAGCATGACTCATAGTAATAATAGTATTAATAGTAAGGATGGCTAATGTTTATATTGGGTGCTCACTGTGAGCCAGACACTGTTCTGAGTCTTTTTCACATAATGTTACATGAAATCCTGAAATCCTCACAGCACCAGGAGAACAGGAATGGGTGGGGGGCAGGGTAAGGGTCCGGTACAGAACCATCCCTAGTTTCCAGATGCAGGAACTGAAGCCACAGAGCTTTAGTGGCCTGTTGTTAGTCACCTAGGATACAGATGTGGTTAAGAGCTCCAGCTCTGGAGTTGGACAGGTCTGGATTCACATCCTGGCTTTTGTTTGGTTCCCAACCATGGTGGTTATTTTTTGTTGTTGTTCCTGGGAGTGGAAGGACAGAAAATGCTGTGTTGAAAGAGATGGTGATGGCCAGAGAAGGGACAGGGTTAGGGAGATGAGCCCTCTTGCAAGAACTTGAGAAATAGGAGGGCCAAGCTGGGTGGGACTTCCAACTAGTTCCAATGGGACTTCCCAATAGTTCCAGTGGGCTCAAGGGAGACTTTCTAAGCCTGCCTGGTACAGGACACCCCCCAACAAGGAGCCTGGAGAGGGTCTGGCCTATAGTGCTGAGGATGTCGTCGCCCATACTGAACCAGAGCCCCCGGGAAGCTACAGTGATGCCAGCACCTTCCAGGAAGAGTCATGGGTCACCTATCTAGGGAAAGAGGCTCCCACTATTTCTCCAAGGAACACTTAAGAGGAATAGTGGAAAGATAGGTTCTCCTATTAAAACAGCAGCTGGGTTCAGGGCACAGGCAGAAGCTGTTTTGCTCAAACATGTGTCCTGGAGACAAGAAATCACATAATTCCAGGCTATGTGATATGGGAGATAATTTTAGGTGGTGCATTGAATAACATTGAACCACATACCAAGAAAGTCCTACCTTTTCTCAATTCTTAAAATCCTTTATTATCTCTCCAGGAGAGAGGCTTACTCTCTCTGGCTCATATCTCTTGAACAATTTTCTAACCCTCATTTTATTTTATTTTATTTTTTTATTTTTTTGGCAGTAAAAATAGTATTTTATTCCACCCTCTCCCACCCTCCCTCCCCCACAACCCCCAGGACACTTTTCCCTTCTCTTTCCCACAGCAACGTTACAATCAGAAAAAAATAATTTTTGGGGGGGGGCTGGATTCGGGGGGTACGGGTAAAAACAGTCAAATCACAATAGGAATTTTTCAAAGTAGGTTATTCCACTTACCTCATCTTCAGGTTCTCCTTTTCGCTTCTGACCCCTTTCTTCTTCACCAAGATCTTCTTCATCGTCTACTTCCCCGTCATTATAACCTTCTTCCTCCTCCTCTTCCTCTCCGCTCACATCCTCTTCTTCACCTTCCTCCTCCTCATCCTCGTCCAGCCCCCGACACAGCCCTCAGCTCCGAGGCAGGGGCATCCTTGTCATCAGGATGCGTGAATAGCGGGAGGGGCTTGAGCACGTTTCCTCCGTGGTCATTCAGGCTGGTTACCTCGCAGTGGAAAAGGTCTAAGCTCTGGGGGTTCTCTTTTTCACTGGCTCCATTGTGCTGAGGTCTTTAATTTTGTTGCCACTTAAATTTAGATGTGTGAGGTGCGGACACTTTTCTGCCAATACTTCCAGGCCCCCTGAGATCCTGTTATCCCTTAGTTCAAGCTTCTTAAGTTTGTTTAACTTTGGTAAGTCTGCGACTGAGGCCTACGTTGATTGTACTTAAGAACTCCAGTTCTTCAAATTCAGCTGTGAGGCCTTCGATTTTGCCTTCATTTGACCGAGGGTCGTCCAGGACAAGCTCTTTCACATCAGAGGGCGTCCCGTTCCGCAGCTCTAAATGAATCCGTTTGTCCATGTCCATCTCTCGCGCTCTCTCTGCAGAGGCTCCCCCGCCGGCGGAATTCAATCAATAAACCCCGAACCCACGGCCGCGCGTTTTAGGACTTTGAAGGCTCAACCAGCTCCGCTCGGTTCTCCCTCATCGCCCTTTTAAAACACAACTGGGAGGCAGACTGAGAGCCTGCAGTAGGCAACAGAATCAGGCTAGAATTTTCTTCCCCATGTTTTACTGTGAAATGTTTAAACACTTAGAAAGTGGAAAGAATTGTACAGAGGATATCTCTGTACTCATATCCCCACCAGTATTTTGCTTTGTCACATATCTACCTCTCTATCCACCCATCCATCATCTTGTTTTTTGATACATTTCAGAGCAAGGTAAAGATTTGGGGGATCTAATGTATAGCACAGTAATTAGAGTTAATAGAGTTGCTAAAAAAGATCTTAAATGTTCTCACCACAAAAAAGAAATGTCATTATGTAATGTGTGGACCTGTTAGCTAATGCTACTGTGGTAATCATCTCAAAATACATAAATGTATCAAATCAACGCATTGTAAACCTTAAACTTACACAATGTTAATATCAATTATATTGTAATAAAGCTGGACAACATTAAAAATAAAACAAAGAAAATCGAAGGCATCAGTTGTCTTCACCTCTGAACATTTCAGCATGCATTTCGTTAGCTAGACTTCAGTATTTGTTTATGGCTCTTTTTGTAGTCTCTTTTTTTTGAAGATAAAATGTACATACAATGAAATGCACAAATCTTAAAGGGATACTTGCTGAGACAAAGGCATACACCAGAGTAACCCACCTCTATTAAGGGTCAAAGCATCACTGTAACTGGGGAAAGTTCCATCATGTCCCTTCCCAGTCAATCCCCACTCCACCCTTCCAGGGGCAGCCACTACTTATCACAGATCAGTTTTTTAGCTGGAATTTTAAATCATTGGCATTGTTTTATTTTTGACTTTAGTTTTACTAACCTGCTTATGGGAGGTGATATTGGTTCTCGTATGTGGTGGAGATATGTTTACATTTTTAAAAACTGAGTCATTAAGTCCTCATATGCCTGGGAGCTGCTTTATGACTGTCATATGGCTTAATTATTAACAGCACACTCCCTTTCACTCTCAAGTGTCTCAGTTTGGACAATCAATTATAGGTCACCCTATCTGTAATGGAAGGGGCTTTAACAGTAAGCTTGGGACTTTTCTCTCACTAGAGTATTCCAAGCACTTAGTACAGGGCTTGCCATGTAGCACACGCTCAATGAATATTAGTTGAATTTATATATGTGTGTGTGTATGTGTGTGTGCATATATATATATATATATATATATATATATATATACACATTTTAGAGGGCGCAGTTCACAGTGGCCCATGTGGGGATTGAACCAGCAAACTTGGTATTATCAGCACCATGCTCTAACCAACTGAGCTAACTGGCCACCCCTTATATATGTATTTTTAAAGCAAATTTAAACAAAAACTTATGCAGACATGGCAAAGAATGTGAAGAATTTACTCAAAACACTGCATTAATGTACACACTAGAGCTGGGCTGTCCAAATATGGTAACCTCTGTGACTCTGTGACTATTGAACCCTTGAAATATGGTTGGTCCAAATTGAGATTGACCGTAAGCATAACATACACACCAGAGTCCAAAGACTTAGTTCAAAAGCAATGTCAAATATCTCAGTAAGAACTTTTATATTGATCACATTTTGAAACGGGAATAGTATTTTTGATACATTGGGTTCTATAAAATATTTCTAAAATTCATTTCACCTGTTTCTTTTCGTTTTTTTGTTTTTACTTTTTAAAAATTGTGACTGCTAGAAAAAAAAATTAAACATGCGACTCACATAGTTCTGTCAGCTGGTGGGACACTTGAAGTTAACCGTGCTTCATATACATAATAAGTATGATCAAGAAGGGGTTCTCATTTTCTCTGTTACCTGCTTCCAGAGGGATTGAATGAGGGTTTCGTCTTGTAATTTTTTTTTAAATTTTTATTGGGGAATATTGGGGAATGGTTTGTTTTTCCAGGACCCATCAGCTCCAAGTCAAGTTGTCTTCAATCTAGTTGTGGAGGGCGCAGCTCACTAGCCCATGTGGGGATCCAACCGGCGACCTTGGTGTTATGAGCACGGCGCTCTAACCACTGGACCAACCGGCCGCCCCTTGTTTTATAATTTTGAAAATAAAAATGAGATAAACATCATGGAATAATAAATGAAGGAGATGAAAATCAGGTGTCAGAGTGGCGGGGATCACCAGTGTTGTCCTTAAGAGATCTGGGAGTCTTCACCCTCCACCCTGGGAACATGTTTACGTGGACTTTGAAACTGTCCACTTTTTACAAACAAATTGAAGGACAAAGAAGAACAACATGTTCTGAGGTTGCTTTTATTCCAAGAGTTGTGTGAGCTCCACCCAAACACCATGGCGCTGGCTCAGCCCACAGCGTCCACATACAACAGCACCATGAGGCGCTGGGCCCCAGCCAGTCAATATGACTGAATTCGCCATCGAGGGCCAGCCTGGTTGATCCTGGTCCCTCTGCGTCTCCCACTCCTCGGACAGGCAAGGAGCAGGCCTCAATGCCCCTGGGTCCCACGCTTGTGGGCTCTGTGTCCTGAAGCCCTGCAGTTCTGTCCTCAGAGAGTATCGCCTATAGCCCCCCACTCAGAAAGGGGGCCTCTCCAGTCAAGGGCTTCTTCTCTGTCCACGAGGCTCCAGACGGCCCCTGCCCAGGCAGGGAGCGGCCACATGCTGGACCAGCGTCAGAGTCACTGTCCTCTAGCAGCCTGGGAATCGGCCCCAGCGAGGAGGCTAGGAGGCCGCTTTGGGCACTGCGGGCTGGATCAGCATGGTGGTGGCCTGCAGCGGGTAGTAGCGGCCCCGCCAGGTCTTCCAGAAGATGCCCTTCTTACGCTGCTGCCGCTGCCGTGGCACGGAGCGGAAGTACTGGCCATTAAGGTTGGAGTGGTCACAGGTACCGAACCACCAGCCACCTGCCAAGGTCAGAGAAAAGGAAACATGGTCAGGCAAGGTCCTTGGGCCTCTCCTGGGGCTGGGATGGGGATGAAGCTAGGCATTGGTCAGATGGGAGGGCTTTGGCAGTGGTTGTCAAATTGAGTTCCAAAGAATCCCAGAGTGTGACAGAGAAGCCTCGGGGACTCTGGCCCCGCCAGCCCAGTCACCACAGCTGTCACATCTGTGACCATGGCCAGTTACTTCTCTGCACCTGATCCATGGCCAACATTCATTCAAGACTTTGTAATTGTCATTTCTCATCAATTTATGTTAGATTGAACCATATGAAATGACCCATGTTCCATCATTTTTGACCCACCGAAAGGCAATTTGATATGTTTCACTTCGCAGGGCCCAGGCTCTGCCGCTGATTTCATTAGAACAAGATGGGGTTTGTCTTGGTGGCTTTGCCACATGCCAGCCACCAACCCACAAATGTCATCTCCTTGAATGTTCATAATAATCCTATGAAGTGGGCACTATGGTTGTACCCATTTTAAAGATGGGAAAACTGAAAGTGGGAGAGGTTAAGTCAGTTGCCCAAGGGTACGCAGCAAGTCAGCAGAAGATAGGAACGGATGGAATTGGGGTTGAAGGCAAGGCAGGGAAGAAGAAAGGCAGGAAGGGGAGGCCCCGGCAGGCAAGACGGGGAGGGACAGGGCTCGCTTACCAGAGAGGCTCTTGGCACAGTTCTTGTCCCCTTGGAGGTCGTGGTCCTGGTCCCAGGTAGAGAAGGGCAGGGAGAGGCCGCTGGGCATGACAGTGATGGCACCCAGCTTGCTGGCCACGGGAGCGGTGAGCTGCAGGCTGTAGGCGGTGTCTTCGCCACCCAGGTGGACAGGGAACTGCAGCGACTCGGCATTGCCCTCCCAGTCCTTCAGCTGCACAGCCAGACGGCTGCCACGGTTCCCCAAAATCTGGTGCACCTTCTCCAGGCCCAGCCAGAACTCTCCTACAGCAGGAGAGGCCAATGGGTGAGATGGGGACCCACCTCCATGCCCCTCCTCCTTGAGTGCCTCTGGCCCTCTGGAAACACCCACCTTGGAGGTCTCCAAAGCCAGCCTTGTAGGCTTCCCAGGACTGGTTGAAGTCCACAGAGCCGTCCTGGCGCCTCTGAATTACGGTCCAGCCTCCATCTGCCCAGAGAGGTACAAGTTCACAGGAGGACCCTTCTCACAGGGAACCCCAACTCCTCCATCTGGCTCCCAAACCCCAGGCTACCTCCAAACCCAGAGAGGGCAATGCTCCCCTCATTCATCCCAGCAGGACTGGAGGAAAGGGATCAAAGGAAGGAATACTGTGGGCTGCCCAGCAGCCTAGATCGCTGTCCCCAGAACCCAGAAGGGAATGGGAGCAAGGAAGGTACGCTGTATTTGACAAAAAGACAACAGGGGCCATGATATTCGGGGTGCCCTGGTGGGCCAGCACATCCTACCTGAGGTCATCTCGCAGTTAACCAGGAATGGCAGGGACCCCTGTGGCTGGATCTGGAACAGTCCACTTTGTCGTTCTCCGTCTTCAAACAGCTCTTGGCAGTCCCTGGGCAGCCCTGCAGGGCAAAGAAAGGGGTGGGGAGATTGAAGCAGAGAGCAGTCCTGGAGATCTTAGGAAATAGGTATGTCTAGGGCCTGGGCAGCTGGCAACAGGGACATGAGAGGGCAACACTGAGTTCATGACACCCCCCTGCCACTTCCCTCAAGTCTTCCATGGCTCCGTGATCTTCCTCAGCACTGCCTACAAGGCGCTGGGACGGACCCTGCATCCACACAGCACACCCACCTTCTGGGCACACAGCCTTGCCCCACATACCCTCCTGCCACAGGGCCTTTGTACATGCTGGTCCCTCTGCCTAGAACATCTTCCCTCACACCTTTTTCTGCCTCATTCTAAAGGTCCCAGCTTCTAGAAGGAATCCCTGACCCCCAGACCAGGCCAGACCCCTGGAAAGGGGCATCGAGGACTTCCCACTTCCAACACTGTGGTCATCTGATGGTCTCTCCCCACTCCCTCCATTGAAAAAGGGTTCCTTGAAGCCAGGGATAGGGAGTGCTGTTGGCCCACAGCCCGGTACCTGTGCCCAGGCTGATCCCAGCCCACAGCAGGTATTTAATAAAGACAGTGAATGAATGATTAATGAGTGAATGATTGCAAGAGCTGGAGTTGGGTGGAGGCAAGAGTTGAGCTGAGCTGAACAGGCTCTGCTTTGTCTAGTGGGGGATGAGCATCAGGCCTGGATGGGGCTTGAAGGGACAGAGGGCTCTGCCTGGGGTCTCAGGTATCAGAAGGGGAGTTGAATGATGGAGGAGTGAAGGAGAGAGGGAGGGAAGAAGTAAGGAGGGAGGGACAGCTAGGGCTGGTCTTGGGAAGTCCCCACCCCCAGCCCTGCAAAGAAAGTAGGGGAAAGGTTACTCGGGGGAGGTGAAAGGCCCAGGACAAGGGGTGAGTGTGTCTGCACCACTGCAGGGGTGGGGGCGGGCCTAGAATGACTGGAGACACTTTCCGGCCCCTGGGGCAGCTCCCCTTTCCCCTACTTTCCTCTCTTCCAATCAGGACAGGCACTGGTCCAAACCACCAATGTGGCTTCCATTAGCACCAGCTGTTTCTCTCTCCAGCTCTGAACTTTCCCCTACTTGGCGAGGGTGAGTGGGAGTCTGGGAGTCCCCAAATCCACATGTCCACCCCTCCAATCCCCTCCACATACCACAACCCAGACCTATGTCTGCTGGCCTCACCCAGAAGCCCCTCATCCCAGGAGAGTTTGGGAGAGTGTGCTGGACCCTTACTAGAGGGGTGGGAGGGAATTGGTGGGGTAGGGTCCCAAGAGCCCTCAAAAGTAGAGGAATCCAGCAACCAGCTGAGGGTGTGAAGCGGGGGAAGGTCTGAACTTTCACCCAGTTGGCTGCAGACAGCCTCAGATGCCAGGCCTAGTGACAGGGTGGGAGGAACACAGTTGGAAGTCAGCTAGGTCGGGGACCCTGAACTGAGGGTGGGGCAGAGACATGGGGAGCTAGGAGCCTGTGTTGACATACATAGACCTGCTTTGGTTGGAGATCTGGGGCGATTTCAGGCAGACACGTATATTAATAGGACTCAGAACTCCATATGGTGGCGAAGAGCCAGCTCTCTGTGGGGGCGGGGATGGGAAATGGGCGCGATCAGGCACTTCTGGGCCAAGAGAGGGGTGAGGGACCAGATATGCAGGTTAGGAGTCCTGGATTTGTCAGAGACGCAAGAGTGGCTGTGTCTAGCCAGGGAGATAGAGGTGAGGTGGGAGGGAGGAGTGAGGGCCTCACCCCTGCCCTCACTGCCCCTTCTAGATCCACACTCCAAGAGGCAATGGGAGGCCCAAACCTCAGAAACCCTCTCCCAGGCAGGCATTTGCTGTTCACCCAATGAGGACTCCAGACTCCCAAGCTGGCACCCTCTTGTCTACCATGGAGCCCTCCTAGAAGGTTCCAACCTACAAGGAGGTGTCCCTGAGCTGCACCACCCACTTCCTCACACCCCTGCAGCTCAAGTCCCACTTCGACCCTCTTTCCCAACCCCTACTCTATTAATAGCCAGTAAAGCTTTGGAGAAAGCCCACCGGCCCCCTGGGAAGGAGGGTGGTGCAGGGGTGCAGCACCCTCTCCTTAGGTCTGCAGGGGCAGACCTACGGAGAGAAGTGCCCCCATCAGCCCTCCACCAGAGCCCACAGGGAACCAGGGCCAAGACCGCTCTCCTTCTCAGTAATGCGGACCTGACAACCACGGGTACAGGAACGACAAGCATATGTGTGTTGGGGGGGGAGGGGGAGCTGCCAGAGGACAGCAAAGGGCTGGACACTCACTGTGTGGGTGACTGATATTGTGAGCAGGGCCAACAAGCTGGGCCATCTTGGGTAGCCTCTTTCTCCTGGCGGGCTTGGTCACTCGGTGGCCCACGTGCATGGGGGCAAGAAGGCCCACCTGGGAAAGGATGGGAGGAGGGTGTCAGGTCTGGCTGACTCAGGCTGCCCAGCCTGTGCAACTCCACACCCAGACCCCCAGGTCCAGCTTCGACCTACTGCCCCAGTGGGGGAAGCCTCACGCACCTGGCTCTGCAGATTCTGGATTCTCAGGTGCTGCTTCTCCAGGTGCCGCTGCTGCTGGGCTACCTTCTGGAAGAGTTGCTCGATCCTGTTGTTCTGAGCCTTGAGCTGAGTCTACAGAGAGTGTGAAAACCCTCGTGAAGACCTGGCGTTCTGCCGCCAACCTCTCCATTCATGCACCCTTCCATCCTTCCTACTCTTCATCCTTTGACACCTGGGCAGGAGAGCTTGGGGAGCCCTGGATGCCCCTTCCGTCCACACCCCAGACCCACATGAGAACAGTAGGAGCACGTACCGCGACCCCCGGCCGCACGTACCTGCAGGCTGCGGAGGGTCTCGGGGGCGGTCTCGCCGCCGGGGAATAGACTCGCGGGGACGCTAGGAGGCGCGGCGGACGCCCGGGGTTCCTCGCAGGCGGCCCCGCACGCGCTCAGACGGCGCTCCAAGGCGCCCAGCTGCCCTCGGGTGCGCTCCACGTGCTCGCGCAGCCCGTGGCCGAGCTGCAGGAGCCCGTGCGCCAGCACGTTCATCTCGTCCCAGGAGGCGAAGCGCTGCGGCGGCTTGGGCGGCGCGGGGTGGCCCTGCGCGCTCAGAAACCCAGCCGTGGCGGCACACAGCACCAGGGCTGCTCCGGCCGTCGGTGCACAACGCATTCTTCCGGGTGACTTGGGAGCGGGTATGCGGGAACTCGGAGACACGGACGCGGGGGTGCAAGGCGGATGCGGGGTCTGGAGATACGGGGACCCCGGTGGAGGCTCAAACGGGTGCAGAAGCCACAGGCGAGATTCAGACCACGGCCTCGGGCCCTCTGAGTTTAGCGTGTCCCCACGACGCCCCTTTTATAAGGCGGGTGCGGGAGGGGGCGGCGCGGCCTCAGAGGCGGAGCGCGGGGCGTGCCGGGGAGCGGGGCTGGCTCCCGGGGGTGGGGTTCTGTGCGTTGCGGGCGGTGTGGTTAGTATATGGGGTGCGGGGCGCCCTTTGGGTGCAAAACTCTTGACTCCTCCTAACCAGGGCCTGACGTGCTTTCTCTGCCGACCGTGGGAGACGTGACTGTCCTTCTCCCCGCGGTCCCCTTCCCGGCACCGGAATTCTGAGCCCTCCGCCCCGTCGTGTTCAGTAAGGGAAAGGGCGCTGGCATCTGTGGGGGTTGGGCGCGTGGGAGCCATTCCTGACCCCTTCCGCAAGTCAAAAGCTGGGGAGAGGGCTGGAGAGAGACGTAAGAGAAAGGACCCTGGCGCGCTGAGTCACGCAGGACCGAGTTGGGGTAGGGGACCGCGACGCCTCAAACATCCCCACCTGCTTCAGGAAGCTTCCAGGAAAGCATCCCAAGACCTGCTTGGACCCCCGGGGAGACGTCTCCGGCTCCCACGCTCCTTCGCTCCTTCCCGTTCAAAGATTCGTCATTGCAGATATGTTTGTGGTTTATTTAACATCCCTTATCCCCCGCGCCCAGTGTCCTGTCCTGTCTCCAGCTGGGGGCCTCACTCCCCCCTGCCTACTGTCTACCCCCCCGGGTCTGTAGTGTCTGAGTCTTATCTGTGTCAAAGCAGGAACCTCTGAAGAGAAGGAGTGGATACATGGAAGGAAGACCAACCCCCTCATTCATTCATTTATTCATTCATTGAGCAGTCCTCCGCTGTCCTATGTGGAGTTCCCAGGCTGATGGAGAGACCCCAACACTCTGAGCCTAGTGTAGGGACAAGGTTGGGACAAAGGAGGAACTCAGTGCGGCTGTGCGGCTGGACCATGTCCATTCCACAAGGGTAAGCATTCCTTCAACTACCTTTCACTAAAGTCTTCCCCCTCCATCTCCACCAACGAGGGTTTCCAGGTGGGAATTCCCGCCCGTTCTCAGGAATTTTTTTTGCTTTCCCATTCCCGAATCCCGAGAAAAGTTGGTCGGGAAATCGGGAAAATCGGCTCCTTGAACCAGGTGTTTGGTAGTATCAGTGTCACTTTGTGGAAACGATTCATCGTGGAGAACAGAAAACAGTTTGTATCTCGGGATTCGGGAACGGGAAAGTGAAAAAATTCCTAAGAACGGGCGGGAATTCCCGCATGGAAACCCTACCACCAACTCCCATATGCTCTGTCGGGAAAGAGACTGACACAGAAAAACCTGCTTGCCAGGAAGAACCCGAAGCAGGTTGGCTCCAAGCTCTGGCAAGGACAGAATTGACTCAGCAGGGCTTGGAGCCAGCTCAGCCTCTGGAATCTGAAACTGTGGGCCACTGGGCATACGACGTGCAGGTCACCACTTATACATTTGGCTGGGCCAGATGCCAAGATTGCAAATCCCGGCAGCCGTGCCAGGCAGATGAGAAGAGCAGGGAGGAAAACTTGCATAAGGAGTAGACTTCAACAGTCACCATCTGCTCTGGCAGCTGGCCTGTCCACCCTGCAGCCCCTGGCCTCTGTCTGAGTGGGGGGACATCACTATCCTAGAGAGTGTTATCTCCTCCCCCACTTCCGGCACAAAGATAAATCAATTACTTTCCCAACCTGACGGTCTTTTCATGATCCACTTTTCAGGGGCTTTTTCTGTGTGTTTAAGAGGGCTGTGTTTAAGAGGGCACAAAACCTGCCAAAGGCTCTTAGCTGCATGTGTTGTGAACAAGCTACAAAAGAATTCTCCAGGGGCCTGGCTCTGGATTGCAATCCTAAAAACTGCACTGTGGAATGTGCCCTCTGCCCCAGCAATGACAGTCACCCTGATCAATTTTTTTTTTTATTGGGGAAGGGGAACAGGACTTTATTATATTGGGGAACAGTGTGTATTTCTGGGACTTTCCCAAATCAAGTTGTTGTCCTTTCAATCTTAGTTGTGGAGGCACAGCTCAGCTCCAGGTCCAGTTGCCATTGTTAGTTGGGGGTGGGCGCGGAGCCCACAATCCGTTGTGGGAATTGAACCGGCAACCTTGTGGTTAAGAGGACGCGCTCTAACCTATTGAGCCACCCATCCACCCTCAATTGTTTCTTGAGCATCCACTGTGTGACAATTACTGTGCTGGGGCCATAATGGTGTGTGACCTCTCCCCCCCCCCCCATGTAGGCTAGTCTGGTCAAGGTAAATGGCATAGAAAAGTGTGGAATATGTGGGCTGGAATCTCTCATCAGAAAGGGAAGCAGTGAAATTGACTTCTCTTTTTTGCTTGTCTGTGGGCCACTGAATGAAGTCCCTGCCTTTAGGAGTTTTCAGTAGGGGGCAGGACAGGTCTCATGAACAGTGTCTTTCCATCCGTATCTCTAGGACGTTGGTCACTGGGGACCCCTCAGTCCTCTTTACTAATCTCCAGTCCTTGGGGCTTCTGGCCGGTGGAACAGGAACAGTTGATCTGTCAGTGGAGAGATTGCTTATAATAAAAGTAGCAGCAAACACCTACTGTGTAATTAACAAATGCCGGTATTGTTCGGAAGTGGTTCTGTATTCACTTAAACCTAATAACTCCAGTTACTGTATTTTGTAGATGAGGACACAGTGAAAGAGAGGTTATGTACTTGTCCAAGTTCTCACAGTCATCTGGAGAAAGCTATTAATAGGATTTGAAATCTGGGTGGCTGACTCACAGCTGTGTTCTTAGAAGCCATGGTGTGCTACCTTTAATTCAAAATAGCACAGTAAATCTTGCCTCCTGATATTCATGCCCTTGTGTAGTTGCCCCCATATCATATAACCAAGAGCATATTATTAAAATGATGGTGTGTGTGACTTCTGAGGCTAGGTCATAAAAAACATGTGGCTTCTGCCTTATGCTTGCTTGGATCATGTGGTCTAGGAGAAGCCAGCCACCATGCTGTGAGAACCCTCAAGCAGCCCTTTGGAGAGACCGACATGGTGAGGAATTAAAGGCCCCCCCTCAACAACCAGCATCAGCTTGTCAACCATACAAAGGAGCTCTCTGAAAAGCACATCTTCCTAGTCAAGCTTTCAGATGACGAATCTTCAACTGACACCTGTCATTAACCTCATGAGACCCCAAGTCAGAAATACTCAGTGAAGCCACTCCCAAACTCCTGATCCATTGAAAGTATGAAATAATGAATGTGTCTTGTTGTTCTAAGCCATTTGTTACACAGCTAACACAATAGATAGCTAATACAATAGCCAACATTTCAGTAGTGCCCACTTTGTGCCTTGCACTATTTTCAGTATTTTATGCACATACCCTATAATGTTGACACAGTACCGTTTCCAGCTCCGTTTTAAAGACAAGGAAACTGAGACATAGAGAAGTCACATGGTCTGAGAGAGGAGGTGTGAGAGCAATAGTTGCCCCAGGAAGACTGAGATTACTGTTGGGCTTAAACCTGCCCGGTCATGTTCTGTTTTGAGTTCTGCCAGGGGCCGACAATGAGTGCAGCTAGCGCTGCTCCTATGAATTACAATCCTGTTCAAGTGTGCAAAGAAGCCAAACCCCCTCGGCCATCTCTCCTCTTGCACCCACCCCACCCCTCACCCATGTTTTAGGCACAGATCCTGCTTGTTTCTATGCTGGACCTCACTGGCCAAACCCCGCCTGAAGATATCCTTGGTTTGGTTTGCTCCAAATTTTGAACATTGGAAGATTTCTAATGAAAGTCTAGATTTTCAGCTTCCCTTGCAAAATTGAAAGGTCCATTAAGGGTGATCTGCAGTCCTGCTGGTTTGCAATAGGCCAAAACTGAGGGGGAGCTGCCTTCTTGGCCAAGACAAACCCTCCCACCCTGTCACTGCTGTGTGACCCAGTCCCTTCCATGCTCTGTCTTTTGCAGATACCTTAAGCCTCTGCTCATTGTCTTTGGGCTGGTATTTTTCTATTGCCAGTGCCAACCTCAGACCAGGACAACAGTGGCCTCTATTACGGCGCTGCACTTTATAGGGTGAACTGCACCTCTACACACACACTGGGCCAGGAGTTGTGGGAACAAAGGGTGTGTTTATTGGAGCCCACAGACAGACTCCCTTCTAGACCGCAGGTAGAGAATTTCCATTTGGGTGCTGGGATGTTCTGGAACTAGGTAACGGTTGTACAACATCGTGGATAATGCCACTGAATTGTATACTTTAAATTGGTTAAAATGGTCAATTTTCTGTTATGTGCCTTTACCATAAGAAAAAAATCTAATTTAAAAAAATCTTGGCAAAACAAAAAAGAAGTAATGAATTTGAACCTAGCCTTCCATATTGTTTTGAAGATATATTGAATAAAGTCGGAGGATAGAACATATTTTATTATTTAACAGGGATTAGTTAGGGTATCAGTTTTCTATCGTTGTGCAAAAAATATTCCCAGAACTTAGTGTCTCAAAATCACTCCAGTGGACTCAGGTGGGTCGTCCTTCTGCCTGGAGTCACTCCTGCAACTACAGTTACCTGGAGCTCAACTGGAAACGGATGGTCCAAGGTGAACACTAGATGGCTGGTGGCCAGCTGGAACTGTCAGGCTGGACACCTCAGTTCTCTGTGTGGCCTCTCCCGCAGGATGGCCAGTTTCTTACATGGTGATGGCATCGTTCCAAGATGATAGGACCGGGGACCAAGTAATTGTATTAAGCCTCTGCTTGCGTCCCAGTTGCCGAATTCCCAACGGCCAAAGCTACACAAGGGTGTGCATATCAGTAGGCATGAAGCCCGGGGCCCCTATTGAGCAGCCTGTCAGTTAGCTTGTTGTAGGAACTTAAATATTTGGACATACAGTACATGAACCTCCATTTGTGCTCTTGCCCCAGGTCCTGCAAACATTAGAGTGAATCTCTCTATTGTACCAGGGACTCAGTGCAAATCAGGATCCTGTCATTGCCCTCAAGGAAGTCCCAGCCCTGGGGGTCCGACCAGCACAGTCTCAGTTCGTTCATTCTGCAAATGTTGCTTAAGCACCTTCTGTGGGCTCAGCCCTGTCCCACACACAGGAGGCACAGCCTGGGGAGGCAGACACAGTCCTGTCCTCAAGAACTCACAGTGCACTGCGGAGACTAGGGCCCTGGGATGGATTATCTACGTGGAGTGCAGTCAAGTCAGTGTCAAGTGACATTTTGTAGACATTTAATTAAACATTTATTAACTTTAATATTGCAGTTTTTTTCTTTCCAAGTTTGTGAGAAGCTATGCTTTGTTTTCAGGTCTCAAACATTGTGTAGGGGCTTGAAAAGTTCTTACACTTTTTTTGTTCTTTTTTCAGTTTTTACACTTTCTTTGTGGAAAAGCCTGTCCTGGGGAGGGAGGCAGACCATGTAACGCTGTGATTTCTTTCCTTTTTGGGGGGTAATTTTAAATTTTGAAATAATTTCAACTTATAGAAATGTAATAAGAAGAGTACAAAGATCTTCTGTATACTTTTCATGGAAATTCACCAATTGTTCATTTGTTCTATTAGCTTTATTATTCTCTCATTCTCTCTCTCTCTCTCTGTCTCTCTCTGTCTCTCTCTGTCTCTCTCTCTCTCAGAGAGACAGAAAATGAGAGAGACAGAAAATGAGAGAGATTATTCTGACATAATCTCTCTCTATAGAGAGAGATATTTATATAGATAAAGACAATATACGAGGAAGTTCGGAAGTTCATGAACTCATCCTAGAAAAAGTGCTACATACCTCATTGCTGAATATCGCTATGGTCACCTTCGAAGGACTCCCCTTGGGAAGCTATGCACCGATGCCAGCGCCTAGTCCACCCTTCAAAGCAATTGTGGAACTCTTTTCCTGGAATGGCCATCGGAGCTGTCATCATATTACCCTTGATGTCCTGAATGTCATCAAAATGTCTTCCTTTCAATATTTCCTTTCTCTTCAGGTAAAGAAAGAGTCATTGAGGGCCAAATAGGGAGAGTGTTCCAATACAGTTATTTGTTTACTGGCTAAAATCTCCCTCACAGACAGTACTGTGTGAGCTGGTGCATTGTCGTGATGCAAGAGCCATGAATTGTTGACAAAAAGTTCAAGTTGTTTTTGTCTAACTTTTTCATGCAGCTTTGTCAGCATTTCCAAATAGCAAACTTGGTTAACTGTTTGTCTAGTTGGTACAAATTCATAATGAATAATCCCTCTGATATCTAAAAAGGTTAGCAACATCATTTTGACTCTTGATTTGGACTGATGGGATGTTTTTGGTCATGGAGAATTGGCTGACTTCCATTGCGCACTTTGACGCTTTGTTTCAGGGTCGTATTGGTAAGCCCATGTTTCATCACCAGTGATAACACGGCCCAAAACATCATCTTGCCTCTACAAAAGGTCTTGGCAAACTTCAACTCTCCTTTGCTTTTTTTCATCGTTGAGCTCCTTCTGGACCATTTTTGCTCACACATTTCTCATGCCAAAATTTTCAGTTAAGATTTTCCTGTTTCTCGATGGATGTTTACTTGGTCTGCTATACTTCTCACAGTCAGCCAATGATTTGACACACAATTCAATGAATTTTTGCAATGTTTTTGTCAGTTCTGCACGTTACTGGCCGCCCTGACCTCTCTTCATCAGGGATGCGTTCTCTCCCCTCAGAAAAACGTTTAATCCATTTGTACAGTGCCATTTTCTTCATGGCCTTATCCCCATAAACTTGGACTAACATGTCCCTGATTTCGCTTCCACTCTTGCCAAGTTTAACAAGAAAGCTAATGTTTGTTCGTTGCTCTAATTCAAGCTCAGACATTCTTGCGACAGCACACAAAAACACACAATAATGAATACCACTCAGCAAGACACCGCCACATGTCGACACAAACACAGTTGTGAGACACTGATATACCAAGGTTATGAAACCTTACTGAGCTGTTTGTACAGTGCTGCCAACGTAAGCACATAATGGCAAGTTTGCGAACTTAATTGTCGGACCATGTATAACATGTATATAGATATATATATATAATATACACAGAAATATATAGGTATATGTATCTGTAACATACGTACAAATATCTTGATATATATATCAAACAGTGAGAGAAACATGGATAATACATTTATACATAGATACATATATAATATACAAAGAAACAATACATGTATGTCCAGAAATATATTACGCATATAGAGACATTATTACACATACACATAGAGAAAGACATGTAATATACATAACCATATATATATGGAGAGAACCACATTTATAAACACATATACATATAATATATGACGTATACGCACATGCATAATACACATGCACCTATGTGTAACACACACATATAAAATACAGAGAAAGAAAGATAACCCACACACATTATTTTTTTCTGAACCACTTGAGGATATGTTCCAGACATGATGTGTGACTTCGTCTTTGGCTAATAACAAGGACATTCTCTGACATAACCACAGTCCAGTTAGCCATTTCAGGAAATTCGACCCTAACATAATACAGTAATCTACAGTCCGTATTCCAGTTTCATCAGCTGTGCCCATCATGTCCTTTATAGCCATGCTTTTTCCTGCGGCATCCCATCCAGGATTATACATTGCATTGCATTGCTGTGTCTCTCTAATCCCCCTTCATCTGCAACTGTTCCGAGGGTCGTCTTTGTCCTTCACGACATCAATATTTTTCAAGTGGACACACCAGTTATTTGTACATCATCCCTCACTGTGCATTTGTCTGATGTTTTCCCCGTGTATGCGTTTTCTGGTACGTGATATCTGCCCACACCCCTTAGTAGCACCATTAATTGTGATGTTTTAAATTTAATTTTGATTGAAGTATAATTGACATATAACATTGTATTAGTTTCAAGTGTACGACATAATGATTCAATATTTATATGTATTATGAAATAGTCATCACAATAAGTCTATTCTTTTTTCTTTTATCCCCCCCTTTTCGTCCACCTCCCCCCACCCCCCGCACTCTGGTTCAAGCCGTTGTTTCTCAGTCTACTCTTAAGATCTATTCTTTTAGCAACTTTCAAACAAGCAATACAATGTTGTTATATAATAATATGTATATACAGTCACTATCCTTTACATTACATCCCATGGCTTATTTGTTTTATAATTGAAAGTTTGTACCCTTTGACCTAATTGTGATTCTTTTAAACACTTAACTTGCATACTGGATGGTAAGTGCTGTCGGGGATGGGGGGGTAGCACAGGCCCTAGAAATGCCCAGAGAAGGGACCAATCCCATCAGGTAAGGCTTCCTGAGTCAGGGGCCCCTGAGGCTGAGGGAGACCAAGATTATCCAGACAAAGAGGGTAAGGAATGGGTGACCCAGATTGGGGGAGGAGCCTGACCAATGCACTATACCCTGGGACATGTGCCTGGTTCTTCCTAGATGAGCCCAGAGAGACACTGGGGCTATGTATGTAAACACCCCAAGAAAGTCTGCTGGGCCTCTGTGCAGGGAATGGCCCCACCACCCCGAGTGGTGATCATGACCTTTTCTGCCAGCCCCTAGTCACATTCAGGTCACCAGGAAAGGTCAGTCCTAGGTCAGGAGCCTCAGACTCTCAGGGCAGAAAAGATAGCTCAGATTCTGGGCTGAGGATTCAGAAAGGAACAGAGCAGAGTCGCCGCTGCCAAGATGCCCTCCCAGTGTGCACCCCACTTCGCAGTCCTCCCATCCTGGGACGTTGTGTGTGTGTGAACCCGGTAGCCTTTGCACCCAGGGCAAACAGCCCTGAACTCGCTAAGGAAAGAATAATATCACCTTTGTACCTACAGGCATGTGCACATTCCATTTTATGTCATCCTCAGGTCGGCCTTGGACAGGAGAACGGTCCTTTCTGTTTTGAATTGGGGAAAATTGTGGCTCCAAGGCATTCAGACACTTGGCCAAAGGTGCACACCTTGGGAGGGCAAAGATTTGAACCTAGTTCTTTCCAGTTCCAAAACACTGACTTTTTGTTTTTAAATCTTGTCTCTCTTTTTTTTTTTGTAATTTACAATTTTGAATGGGTAGTGCATTTCCATTGCACTAAACCCCCAAAGTCTGAAAGACGTAGCTGGAGACGTCTCCTTCCCTAGTCCTGCGTCTATACAAAATTCTGTTCAAGAATATTTATCCAGGTTTATTCATAATCATGTTTGAGGGTTTGCTTTTTTGTATGTTTAAACATTTTCATTGTAAAAATTGTTATGGACTGATGTTTGTGTGCCCCTAAAATTCATGTTTGAAGTCCTAACCTTCCATTGTCATGGTGTTTGGAGGTGGGGCCTTTGGGAGATAATTAGGTCGTGAGGGTGGGCCCCCCAGGAGGATTGGTGCCCTTATAAAAAGAGACACGTGAAAGATGCTCTCTCTCTCCCTCTCTCTCCCCCTCCCCACATGAGGGCAGAGAGAAGGTGGCTGTTTGAAAGCTAGGAAGAGAGCTCTCACCAGAAACAGAATCTGCTGGCACCTTGACCTTGGATTTCCATCCTCCAAAATGGTGAGAAATAAATGTCTGTTGTTTAAACCACCCAGCCTGTGCATTTTGTTACAGCAACCCAAGGTGACTAATCTAAAAATTGGGGGGAAAACATTTTAGCAGCATGTTAAAATATTTTGAATGCATAATTTAGTAAACTTTGACATACATATATGCCTGTAAAACTATAGCCACAAACAAGGTGATGGGCACATGTATCCCACCCAAGAGCTTCTTTGTGCCTTCTGGGAACCCTTCCCACTGGCTCGTCCCCCCTTCCCCATGTAATTAATCATGATCCGCTTTCTGTCATTGCAGATTGGGTTGCATTTTCTAGAATTTTACATAAATGGAATCACATAGAATGTACTATTTTTTTCTGGCTTCTTTCATTCAGCACTATTATTTTGAGATCATCCCTGTTGGATTATCTATAGCATATTTATTTTGAATGCTGATATGGATAAACCACAGTTTCTTTAGTCATTCACCTGCTGAAGAACATTTGGGTTGCTTCTGGTCTTTGGTTATTACAAATGAAGTTATGGACATTCATGTACAATTTTTTGATTGGATAATGCTTTCATTTCTATTAGGGGGAATGTTTTATTTATTTATTTATTTATTTATTTATTTATTTATTTTATTACTTATTTACTTTTAAAATGGGAAATATAATTTTTTTTTTTGAGGGCACATCTCACAGTGGCCCATGCAGGGATTGAATCAGCAACCTCGGTGTTATTAGCACCACGCTCTAACCAACTGAGCTAACCGGCCACCCCTTGGGGGGAATTTTTTCATTTTAAATTTTGTTTTCAGTCTCTCTAGTTCTCCTGTCCCTCATCTGCCCAGTTCCCCCCACTTACCCCCACAATCACTGTCAAAAGTTCCTTCTCTGTCTTTCTTGTGTTTATTTATACAGATATAAGCAATATCTCTTTTTACACAGAAGATAGTTTTTGTACCTTTTTTCATTTGACATAAATGTCAGAGCTCTTATAGCCCATAGAATCTTCCTCATTTTTTACAGCTGTATAGGATTCCATTTTGTGTTTGTACTATACTTTATTTAAGCAGGTCCCTATTAGGGACCAGTGTTGTCCCTAACCTTTTGCTACTATAAATCAGACAGTAATGAATAATCTTTCAGGTTGTCATTTTGTACGTGTGCAATTATACCTGTAGATGGAAGTCTCCAAAGTGGAATTACTGGGTCAAAAGAGATGTATATTTGCTTATTTCGATGAATGTCATCAAATTGCCCTCCATAGAGTTGGGTCAATATACACTGACACCAACAATATATAAGAGCATTTACTGCCCCTCAGCATTGCCAATAAATTGTCTTATTAAAGCTGAATTTTTGCCAACCTGATAGGTGAAAAATGGCATCTTATCTTATTTAATTTTCATCTGCCTTAATACAAGATTATTTTTTTCAAATGTTTAATAGTCATTTGTATTTCCTTTAAAGTACAATTTTTAAAAAACTTTTATTTATTTAAGTGTGTTTTTCCAGGACCCATCAGCTCCAAGTCAAGTAGTTGTTTCAGTCTAGTTGCGGAGGGCGCAGCTCACAGTGGCCCATGTGGGGATCGAACCGGCAACCTTGTTGTTAAGAGCACCACACTCGAATCAACTGAACTAATCAGGCTCCCCTATAATTTATTTTTTAATTGGTATGTTCTTTTTCTTATGGGTTTCTAGAAGTTTTGTTAGGCAAATTAAACTTTTTTCAGTTTGTCATTTGTCCCTGACTTTGCTGTTAAATTTTTTTGCCATACAGAAATTTTGTACATATGTGTGAGAGAAAACAAACTTATCAATTTTTAAAATGGCTTCTGGGTTTTTTTATTATTATTATTGGGGATGGGGAACAGGACTTTATTGGGGAACAGTGTGTACTTCCAGGACTTTTTTCCAAGTCAAGTTGTTGTCCTTTCAGTCTTAGTTGTGGAGGGCGCAGCTCAGCTCCAGGTCCAGTTGCCATTGCTAGTTGCAGGGGGCACAGCCCACCATCCCTTGCGGGACTCGAGGAATCGAGCTGGCAACCTTGTGGTTCAGAGCCCACTGGCCCATGTGGGAATCGAACCGGCAGCCTTTGGAGTTAGGAGCATGGAGCTCTAACCGACTGAGCCACCGGGCCAGCTCGGCTTCTGGGTTTTAAGTCAGACAAAGTTCTTCCTTATTGCACGATTATAAAGGGTTTCTCCTATTTCTTTTCTTGCAGACAATTTTTGGTTTTATTTTCAAGAGTAATTATTTGATTCAAATTGCAGTGTCTTAATGAACCAGCTACACCACCGACCCCCCCTTCCAAGCAATGACTTTTTGTAAGAGTGACACTCTAGAAACAACCCAAGTGGTTCAACTTTAAGGAACAGCCATCGAGTGCAACACACTTTCTAACTGCAAATTATTTTAAGGAAGTATTTAGTGACCTGGGAAAATATATAGGGTGCGTTAAATGAGAAATACAGAAATTCAAACTGTGTACCCAGTGGCATTCCAATTTTTCTTTCTAAGCATGTTTATGAGAAGAGAGGTTGGTGAGAAGCACACAAATGGGTGAATAATCTCAGGCAGAGTTTCTGTGGGCTATTCATTCATTCATTATTTGTTGATGCTCATATCACAAAAGAATGGTAGCTTTGCATCTCTTTTTTATTTTTATTTTTTAATTTAATTTAATTTAATTATTAGTTTCGGGTGTATAAAACATAATAATTAGACATTTACACCCCTCACAAAGTGATAATCCCCCCAATCTACTACCCCTCTGACGTAATAGCTATTACAACACCATTGGCTCTATTCCCTATGCTGTACTTTACGACCCGTCACGCATCTCTTAATGGATGTGCACATCGTAACTCATGAAGCTGGATTGCTGAAAAAAATCAAACCTGAATCAGAAAAAAATGTCTGGAGGATCCAATATCCAAAAAATGTCCAAAATTGTAGCTATGAGTCAGTCACCTGTGGCTGTCAAACCCTTGAAATGTGGCCAGTCCAAATTGAGATGTGCTCTAACTGTAAACTACACACCAGATTTGTAAGACTTGGGGGAAAAAAAAGAATGTAAACTACTTGACTAATTTTTCTGATATTGATTGCATGTTGAAACAATCGAATTTTGGATGTGTTGGGTTAAAATTAAATGGTTAAAATAAATTTCATCTTTTTTTACCTTTTTAAAGTGTCTACTAGAAAATTTAAAATTACAGGTGACTCACATTTGTGGCTCACATTACGTTTTTATTTTCAGCACTGGCCTAGCACTGGCCTGATGTTTACAAAATACAGCTAACGGGAACATCACAAATGACACCACAAGGGTGCAGTCAGCTATATCCAAACTGTGGAAGATACAACAGGACAAATCTGTCTTTAACAAATAAATTGGGGAAAAATGGGTGGGGAGGGACTGGTTTGCTCAATGGTTAAGAGAGCGGTAGTCCTAACCCCAAGGTGGCTGGTTCGGGCCCCACCTGGGCCAGTGAGCTGTGCCCTCCACAACTAGATTGAAAACCAATGACTTGACATCCTGGAAAAACATACTGTTCCCCAATATTCCAAAAAAAAAAAAAAAAAAGATGATGAGAGAATTTTTAGATCAAAAGAGATTTTAAAAACATTTTAAAAAAACAAAACAAAAACAAAAACATTTCAACCCAATGCAATGTGTGGACATTGTGGGATCTTGATTTAATCCATCTCTAAAACAATAAAACAAAATGTGACAAAACAAGTTATAACATTTATGAGACAGTTAAAAGTTTGAACACTTACTGGAAATTTGATGATACTAAATTTTAAAAGTATAATAATACTATTATGGGTATTTAAAAAATAAATAGTCCTTGTTGCCTAGAATACATACATACTCAAATTTTTTATTTCAGATGATGGAACATCTGGTATTTGCTTCAAAACAATCCAGTTGGGAAGGAAGTGGGAACACAGGAGGAGATGAAACAAGACTGAGCCGATAATTGTTTATGTTTTACAATGTACTTTTTTTCATTTTGGGAAAATACACATCATATAAAACTTACCATTTTAACTATTTTCGAGTGTACAGTTTATTGGCATGAAGAACATTTCTCTACTTTTTTGCTTAAAATTCTCCAAAATAAAAGGTTAAAATAAAAAATTTGAATGAGCGAATGGTGACCAAAATAAAACATGTAGGTAAATATAATATTGAGTTCCCAGGAGGGCTAGTACAGTGATTTTTATTTCTCTCTTTAGTTTCTTTAATTTCTATAGTGAATATCCTGATTTTCTAAGGATTTATTTTTTAAATAACAATTTTAAAAAGCCAGAAACGGCATTGTTTTTCGGGAGGACAATGCCTTCACAGGTGTTCCGCGGACAAGCGCTGCTCCTGGGGATTTGGCCGAAGGAGAAGCGCCCCCTCGTGGAGGATCTGAAAGCCGCTCTTATGCGTTCCTTGCCCTAGTGGGCTCCTGATGACTGAGCGCTTGCATGCGCGACTCCTGAGCACAGAAGGGCACCCGAGGTGGCTTCGAAGTCTTGTCCTAGAAGATGAGAGATTCAGAGGAGAAGCCAAAGGGAAGATATGGAGATCATGAGTAGCAACTTTCCTCCTTTTTTCAGTCCATTTCATTTATTTAACAGCAATTCATTTAAGTTATTTAATAAATATTTAATTTAGTTGTCATGCTTTTTTAACTTCCTTTCATCTGGAACACTCTTCCTCCTTTTAAAAAAAACACAACATTTTCTTTTTAATTGGGGAATATTCGGAAACAGTGTGTTTCTCCAGGGGGCATCAGCTCCAAGTCGTCGTCCTTCAATCTAGTTGTGGAGGGCGCAGCTCAGCTTCAAGTTCAGTCGCCGTTTTCAATCTTTAGTTGCAGGGGCGCAGCCCACCATCCCATGCGGGAATTGAACCTCAACCTTGTTGTTGAGAGCTCGCACTCTAACCAACTGAGCCATCGGCCGCCCGTCCTGAAGCTCAGCTGCAGCTTTTTGTCTTCAATCTAGTTGTGGAAGGTGCAGCTCAGTGGCCCATGTGGGAATCGAACTGGCAACCCTGTTGTTCAGAGCTCGCGCTGTAACCAACTGAGCCATCCTGCTGCCCCTCTTCCTCCTTTCTTTGTCCATGATACTGAGATTTTTGAAGGTTATAGGCCATTTTGTAGAATGGTCCTGTTTGGTTTTGTCTGACTTTTCCTCATGATTAGATTCAGGTTACCCCTCTTTGGGAGGAATACCACCAAGATGATGGTGTGTCCTTTGTGCCTTAGGTCGGGATGCACATGATAGCCACTTGCACCGTTACTGGTCATTTTCACTATGCTCACTTGGTAAAAGCCCTGTCTGTGTTTCCTCTGTAAAATTAGTGTTTCCTTTTGTAACTAATATGTGTCTTATAGGCAGATTTATTGATGCTATGCCTGTTTCTCCTGAAACTTTCACCTCCTAGTTTCAGTATCCATTGATGATTCTTGCCTGAATCAATTGTCCTGATTGGTGGCTTTTAGTAATTGTTTTAAATAAATACTGCATAAGGACTGTTAAACAAACACGCCACTCACCCACGCCCCGCCCCCCAAAAAAACTTTCACAGTTGAAAGCTTTTCTAAAAGAAAGGGTTTATTGAGCCCTAGCCAGAAAAAAGACCAGGTCCTGGGGTGTGCAGTCTAAACTACAAGTATCAGAGCGAGGTGGAGAAGACAAGCAGGTCCACTGTTCTGGAGGAGAGGGCTACTTTTTATACATTGTTCGGGGAAGAAAGGTGTAAGTTGTTTTGGAAGAATTTATGTTGGTTACAGATAAGGGGGCGGGAGAAGGTGAAGGAGGGGCAGTTCTATGATACGGGCACAGTCCCTAAGAAAGCAATATTTGCTACTTTTGAATGGTTACAGGCAACTCCTGAAATTTCATGCATATGCAGGTTGCCTAGTGTCTGGTCTTTGGCGAATAAGACGCCTGGAGGTTGATTCAAAGCTCCAACATACTCTCAGGAATGTGAGCGGTCTTTTGTTAGCTGGTCCACAGCTATTAACTGGTTAACTAGTCTTGTGTCTTTCTCTCATTCTCTGGTTGCTATTACTTAATTTAGAACGTTTCAGAATTTTTCTCGTGTCAAGGCAAAAGTCTGCTTTTAACATATGTCAGGTGTAAAGACTAACCATGAAACACACATCTGTGTAAATTTCAACTAGGCTAAGAAAGACATATGAGAACATGTGAAACTCCAGTAAGCTCCTGCCTTGGAGAGAGACATACATTGTTCAAAGCTGAGGGGTGGGTGGCAGGAGGACAGTAGAGAGCCTGGGAAGGTAGGGTCTTGGATTAACTAAACACGGAGACAGGAATGAATTCCAGAGCTATTTCTGGTGGTGAAACTAACAGGATGTACACCACCCAGATTAAGAGCCTGGGGAGGAAGGTGGAGTGTGTCACTAGGGACCGAGTGGAAAGACATGCTGCCTTTGGAAGCCCCCAACACGCGGCAGTCAGCCCTCAGGGTCAGGGGTGTGAGGAGTGATGAGCAGCCACAGCCTCTCTGGGGGCAGCTGGGCATTCCAGACCGGGGTGGGAGCTGCTACGGAGTTTCCAGGAGGCCCTTGAACTGGCGAAGGGCCTGAAAGTGGCTCCAAAGGGTTCACGTGAGTCCTGGAGTGGCCGGGAGACTCTCTCTCTCTTCTCCTGTGGCTCAAGCCTCAGTGTGGGACAGGGTGGGACAGAGAAGGGTCACATTTTCTACCCTGAACTGTATTAAGAATCGGTGTGTGTGTGTGTGGGGGGGGGTTATTTAAGAGGCCTCAGATAATTGTATCTCTTCCCCTCACCCACCCAAAGTTCCTTCTCCCTGGTCCACATCTCCACCCTCGCTGGCTAGGCTGGGACACTCTTCCAGGGCCCTTCAGAAATCCTTGGTCTGCATGGACCTCAAATTTACCTTTCTCTCCTTTCATTCAGTGAACAAGTATTTATTGAGCACTTCTTGTGTGCCAAGCATTGTTCAAGGCTCTGGCGACCAGGTAGTAAAGAAGACAGACAAAAGTCTTACCCATGTGGTGCTGACATTCCAGTGAGGAAAACACAGACATATATAGGTAAGAAGGTTACAAGTGCTAAGAAAAAACATAGCGCAGGTTAAGAGGGGTCTTGAGTGGAGAAAGGGGCCAGGGCAGCCCCATTGTGACATCTGAGCAAAGATCAGAAGAGGTGAGGAGGAAGTCATGTGGATGTGGACGGGAAGAGCATTCCAGGGTGATGGAGCGGCAGGTGAAAAGGCCCTGAGGCAGGCCTGTGTTTGGTAGAACAGAATGAATTGGGAGGAGAGTGGGAGGAGAAAGGAGGGAAAGAAGTGACAGAAACAGGTCGTACAAGGTCTTGTGGGCCACTGTAAGGATTTCGGTTCTTACACTAAGGGAGGTGCAAGATCTGAGAAGGTTGGAACTGAGGAAGGACAATGACTTTGACCCCAAACTGGTCCCTCCTTCATCACTTAGCCTAGTTACAGCTCCATCCAGACTGGAACCCTGTCTTTCTCACCTCCCAAGTCTCACCTCCGTCTGGTTTCTCTCCCACCTCTACTTCCATCTCTCAAATCCCCATTTTCATCCCATTCAGTGTTTCTAGAAAAAACAGTACACAACAAATGAACACAAATACACAATACCAATAGCATTCCAATATGACAAAAGCCGCCAGTTAGGAAAACACAGGGAACAGAGCTTCTGTCTACAAAAGCAGCCATCTCTCCCCAAAGAGAGAATAACCCGAAGGAGAAGGATGTGTCCTGTTTGAAGAAAACTATAAAATTTTATTAAGAGGTTAACATAAGACTTGGATTAATTAACAGATACATCATGTTTATGGATGAAATAACTGATCTTATTGTTTAATGCCAATTCTTGCCAAATTAATGTATGTTTATTGCAATTTCTACTTTTAAAATTCAATGGACTGAAAATGGATCAAAGAACTAAACTTAAGAGCCAAGACTATAAGACTCTTAGGAGAAACATAATGGGAACCTTCATGACATTGGATTTGGCAATGATTTCTTGGATTTGACACCAAAAGTACAGGCAACAACAGAAAAAAACAGATAAATTGGACTTCATCAAGGTTAAAATTTTATGCATCATAGGACACTGTTAACAGAGTGAAAAGACAACCCACAAAATAGGAGAAAATATACATCTGATAAGGGATTGATATCCACAATATATAAAGAATTCCCACAACTCAACAACAAAAAAACAGTTTAATTCAAAAACAGGCAAAAGAGTTGAACAGATGTTTCTCTAGAGACGATATGTGAATGGCCAGTAAGCACATGAAAAGATGCTCAACGTCACTAATTATTGAGGAAATGCAAATCAAAGCTACAATGAGATCCCACTTCACATCCACTAGGATGGCTATGTTTTTTTAATGGTCAGTTTAGCTTAAATAAACTTATAAAAATTCAAAAAAAATGGAAAATAAGTGTTGACAAGGATATGATCAAACTGGAAACTTGTGCATGGTTGGTGGGAATATAAAATGATGCAGCCACTGTGGAAAAGTTAAATGTAATAAAATGGTAAAAATGATCAATTTTATGTTATGTATATTTTACCACAATAAAAACGTCAATGGAACCTAAGAGCTTCATCTCAAAACTACCCACACCAAGCCATATTTTAATAAAAGTACTGGACTTAAAAGAAAAAAGAATAATACTTTGGGCATCTAGGAAAAAAGAGAAAATGACTTACAAGAGAAACAAAATTAGATTCTCATCAGACTTTTTAATATTATTATTGGGGAAGGGGAACAGGACTTTATTGGGGAACAGTGTGTACTTCTAGGACTTTTTTCCCAAGTCAAGTTGTTGTCCTTTTAATCTTAGTTGTGGAGGGTGCTGTTCAGCTTCAAGTTGTTGTCCTTTCAGTCTTAGTTGTGGAGGGCGCAGCTCAGCTCCAGGTCTAGTTGCCGTTGCTAGTTGCAGGGGGCGCAGCCCACCATCCCTTGTGGGAGTCCAACCGGCAACCTTGTGGTTGAGAGGATGCGCTCCAACCAACTGAGCCATCCGGGAGGCAGCTCAGCTCAAAGAGCCTTGTTCAATTTTAGTTGCAGGGGGCGCAGCCCACCATCCTTTGCGGGACTCGAGGAATTGAACTGACAACCTTGTGGTTAAGAGCCCACTGGCCCATGTGGGAATTGAACCGGTAGCCTTCGGAGTTAGGAGCATGGAGCTCCAACCATCTGAGCCACTGGGCCGGCCCCTTATCAGACTTTTGATAGCAATGCTTTATGCAAGAAGAAAATTGAGTGATATGTTTAAAGCTATTCTAGGAAAGAAAATGAGAGCCAAGGATTTTATATCCAGCAAAACCGAGTTTCAAATAGAAAGGATACAGATTATTATCAACATGTGAGCACTAATGGAATATAGTGTCTTTCCATGAGATCTTCTTGAAGATTCTACTTCAGACAAATGAACAATTAGAAAGACACAAATGTAGGACTGTCAGAGTGTGAAGCATACAGTTGCTTGTAAAACTAAGACTGAAAGGGGATAAAATGGAAAGATTACTGTATATAATGGCAAAATGTGCTCACAGTGTAGATGCAGTACCACTATTTTTAAAAAAGGTTGGAGAATGAGGAGAACATATGCAAAAGATACTTTAAACTGCTTTTGGTCACTTGGTGGTGGTATGGCATTGGCATTGTTTTTTGAGACTGTTGTGTGAGCAATTTTGATAAAAGCAAATGAGTAATTATGAAATATTCTAATTCTGTCTTCTGCACCCTTGAGAACTAGGATTTTTATGGAAGAAAGGAGAAATGGATAGCAGAAGTATTAGTTTCCTATGGCTGCTGTAACAAAGTACCACAGTCTTAGTAACTTAAAAAACACAAATTTATTGTCTTATAGTTCTGAGGTCAGAAGTCTAACATGGGTCTCACCAGGCTAAAGGCAAGATGTCTCAGGGCTGTGATCCTTCTGGAAGCTCGAGGGGAAGAATCCATTTCCTTGTCTTTTCCAGCTTCTGGAGGCACCTGCATTCCCGGGCTGGTGACCCCCCCTTCCAGCAATTACAAGACTCTGACCTCTGCTTCCGTCATTATTTTTCCTTCTGTGACTCTGACCTTTCTGCCAACTCTTATAAGGATCTTTACGATGACACTTGGATACTCCAGAATCACTTCTCCTTCTCAACACTCTTAACAGAATCACATCTGCAAGTCCCTTTTGCCATGTAAGGTCACATATTCATAGGTTCTGGAGATTAGCATGTGGGCTTCTTTGGTGGGATATTATTCTACCTACCACAAAGAGGTTGAATAAAAAGTCATGAAATTGAATTGAAAATATCAAAATGAACTCATAAAATATTTTATATAACATAGAATGTACATATATCTTTATTGTACTTATACATATGTGTATTTTATAACAATATTGTATATTATATATAATATGATATTATGTTTTATATATTTATACATTATATTTCATATATGTTTACATATAAATATATTTATAAATATATTTTATTATAATACATTATACTGTTATACATTATATTATATTATATCATAATCATTATGATATGATATATTTGTATGTCATTATATATTATATTGTAATATAACATAATAATACATTACATTATATTATCATGATACATATGCTATGTATCATAATCATATATGATGTAATATATATATTCCCCCTACTTAGCTCTGTTCACTGAAAAAGTCTAGACACAACAAACACCCCAATAGCAAGCAAGCATTCCTAACACCCAAATTGGTATATTTCCCACTAAAAGAAACCAGAGTTTCTGGCTAGTGCCAGGTCTGGAACAGAATATGTTCAAGATGAGCCTGGAACACCTGGTCATATGCGAGAGCAAGACAACTATCAAAAACTACCAGACTCACTGCAAAAAGTTCCAACCTGCAAAGGCTCCCACTGCCCAGATAGGCCCTTCAGTGAGGGTAAGTGCAAGGGATATGTTTCAATCCATAAGCTCATAATGACGTCAAACATTAACAACAAAAGTCTAATTCATCACCTTCAGAGGATGGTGGGGAATCCATTCATTATTCTGAAAAATGGTATATAAAGTGAATGAATGGGACCAAATATACGGTGATGAAAAGAGAACTGACTCTGGGTGGTGAACATACAATGTGATTTATAGATGATGTATTGCAGAATTGTCCACCTGAAATCTATGTAATTTCACTAACAATTGTCACCTCAATAAACTTTAATAAACAAACAAACAAATAAATAAATGAAAGAAGGAAGCACTTATTGCTTTTCCTACAGGAATTTCTACTGTGTAACCACATAGGACATAAGCGGAAGCATCTGGCAAAGGAAGAATTTTGGCTAATAAATGGGGAAGAAATGCTGGAGGAAGGTCACTGTTTTGCAACCCTCAATGGCTGCTGGCCTCAGGCAAGAAGGGACAGTCACAAACAGTATGAGCCTCCTGGTGAAAGGACATAACACCACCCACAGTGGGGCCAAAGGAATCAAATCTGAGTCTGATCCCAGTTCTAGAACAAACTGCCAATTTGCAGGGCGTATGGAGGACAGCAACATACTGAACTGCTGTGTCACGAGTGTGGAATCAGCAACACCCCGACCATGGGAAACGTTTCAGGACAAACAGCCTGAGTTGTGCAATTGATTTATCCTAAGGAAAGTAAGGGCATGGAGGGTGAACCTGTGAATTAACAGCAACTTGAAAGACATGTCATTTTCTTTTTAAATGGGCAAGACTAAACTACAGTGTCTAGAGATTCACATTTGGGTGATAAACTATTCAGAAATGCAAGGCAGTGACTACTACAAGAAGTCACAATAGCGGTTACTTTGTGGAGTAAGGAGGCAGCTGTGATTGGGGCGGGGTGCATAGAGGGGTTTCTCCGTGGCTGGCAATGTGTTGATATGAGTGGGGGTTACAATTATGTTCACTTCCCAGCTGGGTTTCTCAATCTCAGCACTTTCCACATTCAGGCCAAATAATCTTTTGTTGCGGGGGGCTGCCCAGTGCACTGTAGGATGTTTAGCAGCATTCCTGGCCCCCACCCACTAGATGCCAAAAACAGCCCTACCCCCACTTCATCATGACAACCAAAAATGTCTCCAGATATTGCCATATGTCCCCCAAAGGGCAAAATCACCCTGGTTGAGAATCTCCCTTCAGTACTCCTTAACTAATTCATTTATTTGATGTGATTTCTTGAGTCTGGCTCTGTGTGTATGTGCATTTTATTTCACAATAAAAACATTTTAAATATTCCAATGGAGTTTTCATGGGGAAACGCGACAGAATTCTACACACAGTTCATTGCAAGAAAAAGAAAGAATGGAAATCACCCAGGAGTTTTGTAAAAAGAGGAATATCAGATATTTAAATATATTCTAAAGTTACAGTAGTTAAAGCAGAGTGGCACTGGGACAAATAGAGGCAGGGAATTTGCTATACAATAACCTGCCTCTGGATGGATTCCATTTGATCAGTAAAGTGTGAGCTGCTTCAGATGCTTTCTGCCTGTCCCTCCAGCTCCCCTCCCTGATCTGCAAACAACACACTGACCTGCAAACAAAGTCCCCCAGGGGTGGAACTTCCTACTTCTTTTCCTTTGCATATGCAGTTTCTACTATTTGGAGCATCCTTCCTTAACTGTCACCCCTGTAGGTTGCTTCCCCACACCCTCCAGGTCAGGGATTTGCCCCTCCTTTCTCATCCCATAGACTTCAACTCCCACCAGTCACCCCCTTACAATAAACTTCAGCTTGAAAATCTGTCTCTGCCTCTCAGCTTTGAGATCTGGGATGGCAGGGATTGTGTCCCCTCAGGGACCTACACAGTGCACAGTACACAGTAGGTGCTCAACAGATGCTCAAATAATCAGGTAAAAAAACAATCTGTACAGTCACGTTAGATCATAATATATTCCAAATGGGTTAAAATGTTGAATGTAATTTTAAATCATTCTTTCAGCAAACACTTATTAAGCACCTACTATGGGCCCAGGGCACTGGATAAAAAAATGAACAAAATCAATCAGTTTCCTGTCCTTAACGTGCTGACTCCACTGGGAGAGACATGTGCATGGAAGACATTCAGGAAGGTGGAACAGCAAAAGCAAAGACCCGGCCACGGCAAACATCAGGTCCGGGTACGTCACCCAGGCACTGGGACATGAGCGTCGTTCTTCCAGATTCCACCCAAAGCATCTTCCAAATACACAAACCTTCCCAGTGGCTCTCCTGCTCAGAGACTTTCCACGGGTCTCTAGTGTCCCATGCATCAAATCCAAGCCTGCGCTCCGCCCTGCCTGCTCTCAGGGACTGTCACTCAAAGCCCCGCCCCCAGATACGTCCCACATTCTCGGTAACGGCTCACCTTGCCTCACCATTGGACACTTTGGAGAGTGTTGGGCGTTGGTTGGCTGGAGTGACCGTCAATTGGCGTCAAGGCCTTAATAACCCGTCCCCGAGCTTCGAGGGGGCGGGCTCCGATGCGGGCGCGGCGGGGGCTGCGGCTTCAGGTAAAGCGCCCGCTTGCCGGGCACCCATGCGGGTCCTAGGGGGATCAGGGGACACCCCGGGAAGGGCCGCTGCGCTTCCAGCCCCTCTGCGGACGCAGCGCTCTGCGACGGGGCGGACGCCGTGTCCTCCGTCTGGGACCCCACCCACGCTGAGAGCCCCAGGTGGGCCGTGAGCAGAGTGGGGGGCTCTGGATTCGTGAGATCGCCCTCTCCCCGCCCTTCAGGAGTCACATGGGGGGCTTGTTCGCTCCCTACCTCCCCAACCGACTCCGGGACCGTTTCCCGGCGTCCCTCCCGGACAGTTTGGGGACCCGAATCCAGTCCTTCGTGGTGGACCTGGGTGTGTGTGTGTGGGGGGGCGGGGGGGTGATACGGAAATGGTGTTGCGGGGAGGGACGGACGGCCCCCGGGCCCGCAGACAATGGGCAGCGGATGGAACCGCCCAGCGGCGTTTCCTGTAGGAAACTGCTCTGTCCTCTGCGAGGCCGTCCTGGGGGCGCGGTGAGAGGGTGGTGGATGCTGACCTGAGTACCTCTCCCTCCCACCATCATCAGCGTCCACCCCCATCTCAGGAGTCTGAGAGTCCAGCCCCAAAGTTAGGGGGTGCCACAAGCAGGACCTCAAACCAGAAAGACGTCCCCTACCCTGGACCGGGATCCGCACTGCCCGCCGCGTCCCCCACCACTCAGATTTCGTGATTACAGCTCCGAGTCTTAAAATAGTTCCTGGGGCGGGAGTGGGGGCGTATGGAGTCGGCTCTGACGGCCTAATGAGGGGGCGCCAGACGAGGATCCGTGACAGCTCAGGCAGGGAGCTCAGGCGAGAGTCGGCAGCTGGGTGCCCCCATTCCCCATTGCAGGATGTAAGCCCGCTCCACCCTTCAGGGACACACGCGGGGACAGGCATGAGTGCAGGCTGGGAGGGTTGGAGAGGGGAGGGCTGTTTCTAGAAGACCATCAAGTGAAGTGGCCAATGCAGAAACACTAGTAAAGCTGCCTGGATTCAAATCCTGCCTTTGCCTATATGTGACTTGGGAGAGTCACTTAATCTGTGTCTCAGTTTCTCCACCTGTAAAATGGGGGAAAAGAGAATGATAGTAAGGGAACGTACTTCAGAGGGTTTAGTTAGGTTTTTCTTTTTAAGTTAAAACCCATAAATTGCTTAGAAGTTGGTCTATAGAAAATGGAAAAAAAGTGTTGTTTTTATTATTATTTGCCATTCTTGAAGCATGCACCCATTTCTCAGCCCAGCCTCTGGGCCCGTAGTCAGAGCTGGTTTGGGTCTTAGGGATGGCCCACAGCTGTTTTTTGAGTTCCCAGCATTTCGGATTTGGGTATTACCAGGTCACCTGGGGAGGGGACTGACCCCACTGAGTCACACAGCCAGCTGTGTGTGAGGCAGGCCCTGACCCCTAAGTTCCCACCCAGGCTTTTTCCACGACCCAACTGTTCTCTGGTAGTTTCCTAAAAACAAGTCCTGAGAGGCACCGGCTGTCCTCCGTAATGACCAGTTGCCCTCTGACCTGCAGTCTCTCAGCAGCCGGTGTGGAGGGAGAGGAAACAGCTGCTTCAGGACTAGAAGGGGCCCTGCCTGGCCTTCGGGGGGGGGGGGGTGCGGGAGGTCAAGGATCCAGGCTGGGAGGGTCCCACCAGTAGTGGAGCAGGGTGAATCAGGTGGACGGCTGGGTGCTCAGTGACTGGTTGGTATCAGGCATGCAGGTGGTCGTCAGGAGTGCAAGAGCTGAAAGGGGTGACCAGGAAGGTTGCCAGCTGATTGGGACAGATTAGCAGTGGGTCAGTAATAGTACAGATTGGGTCTGGCAGGCACCTGCCAGTGGAGGGCTGGACAGGCAAGGGGTCCCCAGAAGATGAGCGGAGCCCAATCTGTAGATGTTTCCCACAGGCAATCAACTTAATTGCTTCATGTCTAGTTTCCCCATTTGGAAAATGTGAATAATAATATATACCTTACATGATTATATGGGGTTACATTTAATCAGGCAGGACATACAGTAGGCACTTAATACAAGAAGTTTGCCCTTCCTTAAAGGTTTTTCATGTGGACTCTTAAAGCCCTATTTTTCTCACCCTGTGCTTGCTGAATCAAAGTTCTGGACTCAATATTTGTCCTTGTTAAATATCACATTGTTAGATGTGGCCTAATTTCCCTGTTTCTTAGCTCCTCCATCATGTCACCTGAAGAGTTACTCTCCCTCCAGCCCAGGCATGGTCACAGCTTTGACTACCTAGGTGTTTGTGGTTCCATTTCAAGCTCTTACAAGTCCCTGTGGCATTCCACTAGAGACATTCCAGGGGGGACAGGTATCCGTTGATTTGTATTCTTGGAGTATCTGGTCCACAATTCCATCTTTCCTACAAGGGTCTCACAACTGACCTTGGTAAAAAATCATATGCACAAGTATATCTTGTTTGCATTTGTCTAAGGAAAAAAATTCAAGTGTTGTTTGTTTTTTAATCTGCAGAATCTGAGAAGATGAGTTCTTAATGAGCCCATGAAGGGCTTCCAACTCTTGCTTCCTCTTCTGAAGATTCACATTCCACTACTTTGAGCATTAATTTCTGATTTTCTCCAGGGACTGACAGAAAACGCAGCAGGTCTGAAATGACACCCACCCCCACCCTGGTCCCCAGCTATTCTTGTTCTCTTGATCACTTTCCCCTCTTGTTTTGATGCCTTTCCTGCCTCCTCTTGTCCAGCAGGCTGAGGTTTGGCACCTGGGGGTCCCCATATTCATTTATTCAAAAGTTTCAAGGCCTCTTGAGGGAGGAGGGAAAAGAGAACATGGTATGTGGGGGTAGGTAGCTCGACTCTGTTTACTCACTCAGAATCCAGGCAGTCCCCAGAGGGACAGGGCCTGCCTGACTCTACCCTCATCCCCTTTGGGGGTCTTTTTCAGGGTGTGTCTGGTGGCTACTCCAGGAAACATGGCCAAGTTTGCCCTGAATCAGAACCTGCCTGGTGAGTGTGCAAAATGGGATACATGTGTGCATAGACCCAAACTTCGTGCCAGTGTATGGACACAGCCTTGCAGTTCCCTCCTTTGCATGGTGGCCACAGGGCCCTTTCTAAAGGTCCATAAGGCTAATATTTTGGCACTGCTTAACACCCTCCTGTACCACCCTACGGCATGCGGAATATAATCCAACTCCTCATGGTGGCCCAGGAGGCCCCCCACTGCCTGGCCCCAGCCCACCTCTCCTACTCTCTCCTCTCCCTTTCCTCACTGCTCTGTACACCCTCCCCTCCACCCTTCTGTTACTCCAGCCCACCCTGCTCACTCCACCCCAAGGCCTTTGCATCAGCTGTTTTCTTTTAGGGTCCTTCTGACCCCAGCTGATTTCTCCTCATCGTTCAGGGCTCAACTGATAAGTTCCCTCGGCAGGTTCTGACAACAAAAGCCAAAGTCATGCCTCCTCCAGTTACTCTATATTTCATCTTATGATTGCCCGAAGCACCATTTGTAGTGATCGTGTTTATTTTTCTGTCTCCTACAAGGCGGCAGGGATGTTGTCTATCTTGTTCGCTGCGGTGTGCCCAGCTCCTAGAAAAGTGCTTGGCACACCGTAGGCGCTCAATAAACGCGTGTTTGCGTGATTATTTGGGCGCAGATAGGCATTTGAGCCTCGGGTGTACCTGTGAGCAATGGCAGGTATGGAGTTTGGTGCAGGTGGAGCCCGGCAGGTGTGTCGTGGTGGGGTGGGGAACGCGCTCGGTTTGTACGTTCGTTCCCGGGTCCCCCTGTTCTGACACCCCTCATGCCCGTCATGCCCGCAGACCTGGGCGACTCTCGCCTGTGCCCCGGCCCGATCGGGGGCTCCCGCAGCCCGAGCTCGCCATACGCGGTGGAGACGCCCTATGGCTTCCACTTGGACCTGGACTTCCTCAAGTACGTGGAGGAGCTGGAGCGCGGCCCGGTCGCCCGCCGCGCTCCCGGTCCCCCGCCGGCGCGCCGTCCCCGCGCACCCCGGGCCAGTCTCGCGGGCGCGCGCAGCCCAGGGGCCTGGACATCCAGCGAGTCCCTGGCTAGCGATGACGGAGGAGCGTCGGGCGCACTCTCCCCGGGCGCGCCCTCGGGGTTCCTGGTGCTGCCGCCGCTGTCGCCACGAACGCCGGTGCGCAACCCGCGCGTGGAGGACACACTCCTGGAGACTAGCCGGCGGCTGGAGCTGGCGCAGGCACACGAGCGCGCGCGCAGCCCTCGCGAGTCCGGCCGCAGCAGCCCAGCCCTAGGCTCCGCCCCCCATCCCGCCCCTGCCTCGCCCGGGCCGGTGCAACTGCAGCTGGTGCGCGAGCAAATGGCCGCGGCGCTGCGGCGCCTGCGCGAGCTCGAGGACCAGGCGCGCGCGCTCCCGGAGCTGCAGGAGCAGGTGCGCGCGCTGCGCGCTGAGAAGGCGCGGCTGCTGGCTGGGCACCCGCAGCCAGACACCGACGGGGAGACCGAGGCGCGCCCGGACAAGCTCGCTCAGCTGCGGCGGCTCACCGAACGCCTGGCCACCTCCGAGCGCGGCGTTCGCGCCAGGGCCAGCCCCCGGGCCAACGGCCCGGACGAGGAGGCTCCGAGGCGCAGCGATGGCGCACTCCAGGTCGACAGGGCGGCGGAGACTCCCTCTGGGTCGCCCCAGACGCGGGATGCGGGAACCCAGGCCGTACTGGGGACCCAAGAGGCGGGATCCCAGGCAGTACCGGAGATCCGGGAGGCCAGCGTGGAGGCGGCTCCCGAGACCTTTGAGGCGGACGCGTGGGTGACCGAGGCGCTGCTGGGGCTGCCCGCCGCCGCCGAGCGCGAGCTGGAGCTGCTGCGCAGCAGCCTGGAGCACCAGCGCGGGGTGAGCGAGCTCCTGCGGGGCCGGCTGCGAGAGCTGGAGGAGGCCCGCGAGACTGCGGAGGAGGAGGAGGCGGCGGCGGCCCCACTTCAACGGCGCGAGGCTGCCACCCAGACCCCGTGGGATTGTACCGAGAAGGCCACGCAAACCGAGTCCCTCGCGGAGGCCCTTCCCCTAACGCGGAATCCACCTGGACCGGCGGATGGGGACAGGGCCCCGGCGCCCGCTGGTGAGTCCGACCCCTTGCGGAGACCTGGCTTGCTGGCCGCGGAACTCGAATTCAGTGCCTTCATCTATTCCCGGCAGGCATCCTCAAATCCATCATGAAGAGGAGAGACGGTACACCTGGCGCCCAACCCAGCCCGGGACCCAAGAGCCTGCAGTTTGTTGGCGTCCTCAACGGAGAGTGAGCACTTTCCCCTTCCTGGTGGCAGCATCTGCGGGAGCATGGACTGGGGTTTGAATCCCAGCTCTGTCCCTCGCTCGCAGAGTGGTCTTGGCAAGCCTCAGTTTCCTCATCTGGGGAATGGGGACAGCCACCCCCCCCCTCCCCGCAGCTCTGCAGAACAAGCCCAAAGGGGAGGCTCAGCAGATGTCTCCTACGTTGCCCCCAGGTATGAGAGCTCATCCAGCGAGGACGACAGTGACGCCGATAGCGAGGACGGCGTTGCTGAGCCCCCAAGGAGCAGCTCCTCGGGCTCCGGGGACGATAGCGGCGGGGGATCCGAGTCCGGCACTCCCGGGCCTCCCAGCGGCGAGGATGCCCGGGACCGGGAGCCGGAGACTGAGGCAGAACCTCAGCCGGGTGCGCAAGGGAGGTGAGCGGTGCCAGAGACACGGAGTGGGGACAGTTGTTCTCTGTCCAGCCCCGCGTCCCTACCCTAACCCCTCCTAACCTCTCGCGGCCTCTTTGGTAGGTGCGAGCTGAGCCCGCGATTGAGGGAGGCCTGCGCAGCGCTGCAGCGGCAGCTGAGCCGGCCCCGTGGAGTCGTCCGCGACAGCGTGAGTGTGGGGACAGCCCATCACAAATGGCCCGCCAGGGACCTCCCCTGACGTCCTAAGAGAGCATGTCCGGTTTCCTAGAGTTGGGGAAGGGTTCTGCCCTCTGTTCCCTTGCGCCAGGGACCTCCACCAATCCCAGGCTCTCCAAAGGGATTGTCGCACCGGGACTGCGCTGATTTCCCCTGGTTCCCCAAAAAGGCCCCACCCCAAGCGCAGACCCAAGCCCCATGCTCTCTCCGCCTTCCTCAACTCTAGTTCTCTCACAGGCTCTTCCCCAGAGGGGGAAGACCCCTGCCCTCGTGAAGCACACTGACTGTACTCCTGTACCCCCCCTCCAAAGGAGTGCGGCCCCATGGGTCCCCACTTCCCCCCATCCCCCAGACAAGCAGTGACCATCCTCCCCGGCCTGGATTCTCAGCCCCGCCCTCACACCCTCCCTGCCAGCTCACCCGGACCAGCGCTGATGCCTTTCCCCCTGTCCTCGCAGGGCACGGCGCGCCTTGTGGCCCAGGAGTGGTTTCGAATGTCGAGCCAGCGGCGCTCTCCCGCGGAGCCTGTAGCCGGGGTTCTGAATGCGTTGGCGCGCCTGGGACCCGAGCTGCTGGAGTATGTTGTGAACCTGGCAGATGGCAACGGGAACACAGCCCTGCACTACAGCGTGTCCCATGGGAACCTGGCCATCTCCAGCTTGCTGCTGGATACGGGTCAGCATGGAGGAGGGGTGGGCAGGGCACCATGCAATGGCGGGCCATGGAAAGGAGAGCCCGGGCAGGTCTTGGCTGGGAGAACCCGGAGAAGCACGCAGAGAAAGACTGGCCAGGCAGATGGCCCCACCCTTCCTTGGGGGTTACAGGATCCATCGTAGATGCATTGACCTCTCAGAGCGCTGAGCATTCTCTGACCCGACTCTCACTTTGGGGGGGGGGGGGCACAATTTCAGGCTTTGGGATCATGTCGACCTAAATTTAGGGGAGTTATTTAATCTCACCAACCTCAGCTTCCTCATCTGTGAAATGGGGATGCATCACCTCCCTACCACCGGGCAACTGTGGTAACATATTGAACAGCGAGACCTGCGGTAGGTGGTCAGTCAGTGGTTACACCTGTCCCTAAATCTCCAGTCCTGGTGCTCTCCTCTTTCCTCCGCCCCAATGTCCAGTCACCTGCTTCTCCAATCTTGAGTACTCACTGGTCCAGGCTGTGACTACTCTCCTGGGCTGGGACTCCATTCCTAGCTTCACCTGCCTCTTACTGGCTCATCCCCTGCCTTTGGAGCAGATACACAGCCCTAGGTGTTAATGAGCCCCCTGACATGTACTGAGAGCCTACCAGGTACCAATGCAGTGCTGGGGTGGGGGTGGGCCTCTCACATGCAGCTGCTTTCCCCATGGGACTCACAGCAGAGGGGGCAGTGGACAGTAGACAAACTGTCTGCTCACCAAGAGCCCTTCTGGGTGCCCTCCTTCAGGTTTAGTAACCTCTGGGGTTTGTCCTTTGAAGTCCTCGCAAGTTGAATCAGGTCCCCTATACACTCCTTCACCCCCAAACACACAGATCATTCTCATTACTGCAAGTCTTGGTGACCAGAGGAAGAGCACAGCTGCTCAGGGAGCTGGGGCTTGGGAGAGGGGCCAATGTATGAACTTGAAAGATATTTCCTGGGAATCTCCTGCCTTAAAAGGAATTGGGGCTGTGGTAGGTGGCAAGGCAGAAATGCCATCACAAGGGCCCCAAGGCTCTTTGGACCCCCTTATTTTTTATTCCTAATATTCAAACTCCCATTCAGCTTCAACTCCCCAGATGTTGCACTGGACCTTCTGGTTCTCACATTGGTCATCACCAGTATCCCCTATGCCCTTACCTGCTTGCTGCCATGTCAACCTGGCCTCACCCAGAATCCTGAGCCACTCAATCCTCATGTAGGGGCTGTTTCATTTCATGGCTCCAACCTCCAGGATTCAATTCCTTGACCTGCTCCTCTCGTCACCTTGTTCTCTACCCTACATCTGCCTTACACTTGCAAAGGTCACCTAAAGACCCTGATGTCACTGATTATGCCCCTTCCATAACCTCAACACCCAGGACCTTCTCAACTCACCTCCTGATATCTCATTTTGCTGTCTCCTGTTCAACACCAAGTCCTTGGACCTTATGGGACCATTATCCATTGCCCCCACCCCATCTCCTTGGACACAGATATGGGTTTAGGGCCTCCTCTTGATTATGTCTGCAAAACCCCTATTTCCAAATAAGGTCACAGTCACAGTACTAGGGGTTAGGAACATATCTTTTTTGGGGACACAATTCAATATAACAGGCGTGGGGATGGGGAGGATTCCAGAGGAACAGAAGTTAAACAGCAGAACCTCAGAGACCATGACAATGGCCTGTATTCCAGGAGCAATAGGAGATACAGGGTTTCAAATAGGAGACTGAACCAAATTTTTTGATCTTCTTCTGGCTGCTATATGCAAACGAGGGGATTCATACCAAGGTGGACCACTGGCACAGTTCTCTGGAGTAATGGTAGCTTGGTGGGTAGTAGTCATGAAAATATACATCCCTTACTGAGTATCTACGATGTGTCAGGTATCGTTCTAGTTCCTGGGTGATACAGCAAAAAACAAAACCAAGTCCCCAAACCAGTTTGAAGTAGGTGGGGGAAGGCCTCCCTGCGAGATTTGAGCAGAACCCTGAAGTTAAGGGAAGAACCATGTCTCTTGGGGGAAGAGCCTCATAGGCAAAGGGATCAGTCATGACCCATGGTGACTACCCGTTACGCAGATCAACCTGACACTAGGAGAGATGTGAGTGGACCAGGTTGGGCTGGGAGTGTTGGCTCTTCTCAGTTGACTGACCCTCTCTTCCAGGAGTCTGCAAGGTTGACCAACAGAATCGAGCAGGCTACTCAGCCCTCATGTTGGCTGCGCTCACCTCCATGGGGCACAAGGAGGACATGGCTGTGGTCCACAGGCTCTTCCACATGGGTGATGTCAATGCCAAGGCCAGCCAGGTGCGTCGACACCCTCCCTGGCTCCAAGTCCAAGGTCACTTCCACTTCAGGAGCCAACCCTGTCTCCTTCTCCACTCCCCAGACGGGGCAGACAGCCCTCATGCTGGCCATCAGCCACGGCAGGCAGGACATGGTGGCGGCCCTGCTGGAATGTGGGGCAGACGTCAATGTACAAGATGCGGATGGGGCCACAGCACTGATGTGTGCTAGTGAGTATGGGCGCCTGGACACCGTCAGGTTGTTGCTGGCCCAGCCAGGCTGTGATCCTGCCCTCCTGGACAATGTGAGCCACCAATGGGGCTGGTGGGTGGAGGCTGGCAGGGTATCCACACCTTGGCTCAGGGGCCTGATTGTCCCTATTATCCTTCAGGAGGGCACCAGTGCCCTGGCCATGGCCCTGGAGGCTGAGCAGGATGAGGTGGCCGCTCTACTGCACGCCCACCTGAGCTCGAGCCAGCCTAGTCCTCTGGTGAGTGCAGCCCCAGCCCCAAGCAACAAAGCTTTCTAGCAGCACATGGGGGAGATTACCAAGTGGGCCCTAGGAAGACCTCCTTCCTGCCCCCAGGGGAGAACCAGGGATGGGGAAGCTGGGTCTGAATCCCGTATGTGGCTGACACTCCTCCACTTTACAAATCATGAGCCTGAGGCCTGCAGAGGGAAAGTGACATATAATCAAGGAGAGCTATAACTGCCTTTGGACCCTTTGGAGTTAGGCCTGGTGGAGAAAGAGGATGCAGGCTCCCTGCAAGTCACAGAACTTCAGAACTGGAGACTGGACGAGTTTGCCAGCAGCAGGCAGTGAGGGGAACACTCAGTACGTCCCCAAGGGAGAGAGCTTATCCTCAAAAAGCAAATGCCAGGCTATTCTCAGCATTTGCATAATTAAACTCCATCAACCTGCCCATCGTGCTCTCTCCTGTAGAGATGTGGGAAAAGAGGAATGGAGGTCACGTGCCTCTTCCAGGTCAGATGGGGCAGAGGTGGGATTCACACCCGGGCAGCCTGGCTGCACTGTAAAGGGTGGGGTTCCTCCTTAGACAAGACCACAATGGACAGAAACAAGAGCTCTACTAGGTTAGGCATCCCTGAGTCCAAGGGGGCTGAAACCCACAACGTCCTGCCAAGAGACTGTGACAGGAGCCCCCCCACACACACACCTCTCTCTCTCACCAGTCATCCCCTGACTCCCCCACGGCCATGCCTGGTGAAAGAGGAAGCAGTGACAATGGAGAGGACCCTCAGTCTCAGTGAGCAGCCTGGCACAACGGACCCTGATGGGGGAGTGAAGAGATCATTACCCCCAACCCGACCTCAGCCTCGGGTACAGCAGGGTGCACTGTCCAGATGCTAGCTGTGGCCCAACTTCCATCCCTAATAAAACATTCCTAGCTAAACGCGTGTCTTGTTTCAGGGGCATATAAACACACGGTTCCCTCTTCTCAGAAAGAAAATGCCTTGTTGGGGAAGAACCCCCTCAGAGGTTTCCAGAGTGACCACCTGGGTGTTCCACTGGAAGGTTTTATAGACCTAGTGACAACCCAGAAAAAACCTGAGTTTATATACAACACAAACGCTTTATTGACAGTTGAGGATCATCCCTGTAGGCCGAGTGGTGGACCCAAACATCCGGGACCCTGGAAAGAGACCCAAGCACGAGACGCTGGCAGGCCTCCCCCGCCTTGCCAGTTTCTGCAGACCCCTTCTCCATCCCCACCCCCGCCACGGGCCCTCACCCTTGGGCTTGGCAAAGCCTCCCCACCAACAGCTTGGAGTCTAACGGACCGGCTCTCAGTTCCCCCACTCCAGTACTGGACTCACCGGACTTTAATTCAGCGCAGCCTCCGAGCCTCTCGCTCTGACTCTAACAGGGTGAGCACGTCGCCCTCGCGCACCGGGCCCTTCACGTTGCGGATGATGGAGCGGCTCGTATCGTCCATGAATTCCACGCGCACCTACGGGACCCAAGGAGGGCGGGAGGGACGGGAAGGAGCCTGGGGCGGCCACGGACAGGCACCGCGAGGTGGGCACATCTGGACTCGGACGTGCTGGGGCCGGCCCTGAGATACTTAAAAAAGGAAACTGAGGCTGGCTGGCAGGTGGAGCTGGGAAGGAAGGAAGCCCAAATGGGCGGAGACGCGGAGAACAAAGCTCGAGTCCCAGCAGCAGCCCCCGAAGGGGACAGCTGCACTTCTGGGCACGTTCGGAACGGGAACAGGCTCCGCAGGGCGTGGAGCCCCACGGGGGTCGTTGGGGGGGGGGCTGAACCCAGAGAACGAGGTTCGTCGGAGCTCGGACCCGGTTGGCAGGGCCTCGGTTAGGGTTCGGACCCTCGAGGAGCCCTGGGATAAAAGGGACGTCGGTTCTGTGATTCCAACCGGCAGGACCTGGGGAACCTAAGGGGCCACGGCATGGTTCAGACCCGGGGACGCCCCCACCCGCTCACCTGCGTGCACTGTCCCTGGGAGCCGGTCCTGCCCAGCACCTTGGTGACCTGGCGTAAAGAAGTTGGGGTCAGACCCGGCCCGCGCGGCCCCGCTTCCCCCTCCCTCCTTATTCCGGCCCTCAGAACCCGGCCTCCCTCTCACCCTGGCTAGTTTGATAGGTTGCACACGGCTCGTGTCCATGATGGCGGCGCGGCGGCAGTCGGCGGAGAGGAGTCACGTGCTTTAGGAAGAGCTTTTATACAACGTCCTAGCCCCGCCCTTCCGCACTCTCGCGAGACCCAACGCGTACTTCCTAGCAGCCCCCGCGGCGGCGACGTCGCCGGCGCCCTTCAGGAGCGGACGGAAGATGGCGTCTGCTACCCGCATCATCCAGAAGCTACGAAACTGGGCCTCCGGGGTGCGCGGGGCGGGAAGGGCCGCACTGGGGCTGGGGGTGGGCGGTGGGACTGCAGACTCCGTGCGCCCGGGACCCGCTCCTCCATTCCCTCCTGCATCCTGGGCTTGAAAGCCTCAGTGCCGAGATCCCCCGGGACAGAGAGCCCGAACCCTCGCTCCGCCGGGGACCCCCAGCTCTGGACCTCTTCAGCCCGGGCCACCCCCCCGCCGCCCTTGGCCGGAGATCCACTCAGACCTGGCGGTTCCTTAGTCCCCGCCCCCGATGTCCCTCTGCATAGGACCTGCATGTCTGTCGCTAACTGCCCATCTCCCGTCTTCACGTGTCCATCCCGGGCTGCCCCTCTCCTCCACCGGGCTGCCCAGCTGGCTGACCTTCCTCTCCTCCTCCCACAGCACGACCTGCAGGCGAAGTTGCAGCTGCGTTACCAGGAGATCGCCAAGCGGTGAGCAGGCCCTGCGCGCTGCCCAAACACTCGCTGTTCTTTCCTTCCTCCACCAAAAACAAAGCTCGTGTTCCTTTAGACCCCTGGCGCCCTGGGTCAGAAGCCTGCCTCCAGCCCCCTTGCTGGGCTCTGTTGGAGGCTGCTGCCCGTGGAAACTGCCAGATGGGGCATGAATTCTGCGTGCGAATCCAGAGTGTGATTTTCAGCCCTCAGTGTGACCCGGCCACTTAGTGTTGTCATCCCCAAGCTGCAGACGAAAACGTGAGGCGTGGAGATTCTACCTCGTTTGCTTAAATCCACTCAGAAGCTAGAAAGTGACAGCTGGGACTGGAACCCTGCAGTGTCTTGATGTCAGACTCATTTATGTCCAAAAAGTGACTTGGTCTTTACAGGCCCCTGTCGTGTCCTCAGCCTTGGGCATACCAGGGCGAACAAGAAGAATTCTTGTCCTCGTGTTTTATATGCTAGGGAGAGAGAAACATAGTAGGGAAATAAGCACAGCAGGTAAAAAAAACTTGATTCTGGAACGCTCTGCAGACAAAATGAATAAACTGGAGGGTGGCTACCTCAGGTCAGGTGGTCAGTCCGTCTCTTTTCAGGGACTGACATTTGAGTTACCTGAATGATGAGAAGTAGCCAAAGGATAATTACTGAAAAAAACATTCTGGGCAAAGGGAACAGGAAGCACCGAGGCTGGGAGGCCCAACAGAGCCAGAAGTAGGAAGGAGGGCAGTGGGGTTAAAACACATGGAGGAAAGGGGGATAAGCAGTTACATGAAGGAGGGCAGGCAAAAGTAAGGGAGTCATGGAGGGTCAGCAGGAAAAGAAGAAAAGTAGCATTAAAATAACCAAATTTATGCGAATGCCTACACGGTGTAACTAATGCCTAATACGAAAAGTTTGTGTGTGTTTTTTTTTTTTGAACAGGACTTTGTTGGGGAACAGTGTGTACTTTCAGGACTTTTTTTTTTCCCCCCCAAGTCAAGTTGTCCTTCCAGTCTTAGTTGTGGAGGGCGCAGCTCAGCTCCAGGTCGTTGCCATTGCTAGTTGCGGGGGGCGCAGACCACCATCCCTTGTGGGAATCGAACCGACAACCTTCAGAGTTAGGAGCATGGAGCTCCAACCGCCTGAGTCACCGGGCCAGCCCCAAAAGTTTTAAATTGCTTTCCTGTCCAGGGTAGTTAGGCCAGTTGAAGAAATGGTTTTGTAGTTTTTCAGCTTTAGGATAATGACGCCCACTAGTGGTTCATTTGGGCCTTTCCATTAGGCACTGGTTCTTTGTACCTTTTCTAAGCTGGGTTGCAGAAAGCTATGGACCTGCCTATAGAGGTTGACTGTGCACTCCAGGAGTTAGACAAATTCTAACTTCCACACAGGATATTACTTTGAACATTAAATTTTTATTTTTATCTGTATTTCTTTTTCAAAAACTATATATATATATAACTATATACATATATATATATGTATATATAAAATGGCCACTTGTTTTTAGAAAAACTTAAATCCTGACAAAATGATGATCAGCCAAAAGCTTATTTAAAAACATGGTTGAATGAAAATGATCTTTTTATGATTTTTTGTACCTTTTCTGCCCTCCCTCTTTTCTGTTTTTCAGGAAAACCTGTTTTGTGGTTAGGAGTTCCTGTTCAGGCTTCCAGCTTCTTTGTAAATTCGCCCCAAGGATTAGCTCAAACCAGGACAGCTCTGTCATTTCTGGCTGCAGCCACTATGAGGTGGCAGGAAACGCAGAGGCCTGGGAGACAAGGGGGGAAATGGTGCTCTTTGAGTAATAAGTCTTGATCCCAGCAGAGTACTCCAAAGAGTTCCTGAGATTACAGGAAACCCAGGAGTTCTGTCTCAGGCCTTAGGGGAGGAAGCCCCTCAGAATGAGCTATGTTTGGAGCTTGCTGCCCAAGTGTTTACTGACTATTGAATAGGTAGTGGGCAGAGCCTCACAGCTGGCCTCTTCATTTCCTGAGCATCTGCAGATGGAAGTGAAGACAGCTGCCAAGTGAGGCCATGGTGAGGTGGGAACAGGCCCAAGTGTCCAGTCTGGGCCTGCCCCTTCCTTGGGAGGTTTCACAAAAGGTCGTCTATCCATACATGCCACATTTGGGGTAATTGGGGACCTGCGTTGGGGCAGACCCAGACCTCACCTTTCAGGGCCTTGATATCCAAAGCCTAGGCTGCCACCTGCTTCTAGGCCCTGGACCCTCTCCAGGCATGTCCCTCCATAACTGTACCAAGGGAAGGGATATTTCTGGCCTGCAGCTTGTCCCTACGACTGAGGTGACAAGCCCTGTCCACCCAGGTGGTGACAGCACTTACGGCTTTGCTTCAATGCCGATATCCTTTTTTTTTCAGAACTCAGCCTCCTCCCAGGCTCCCTGTGGGCCCCAGCCACAAGCTCTCCAACAATCACTACTGCACTCGTGACGGCCGCCGGGAAGCCATGCCGCCCTCAATCATCATGTCTGCACACAAGGCGCTAGTGTCGGGCAAGCCAGCAGAGAGGTGAGGACGCCACACGCCCCTCCTGCAGCCAGCCCTTCTTTTACTTGTGCTTTTCAAGGTCCCGTTTATCAAGCATCTTCATCTGCAAACTCATTTAATGCCCACCCATCCCAGAGTAGGAGTTAGGGCCTAAGTCAGGGGTGTGTTTCCTGCAAAGCAGATGAAGCTCCACGGTTTCTTCAGGAGCCCTGGGAGAAGCCCAGGTATTGTTGTTTTGCAATTTTGTATTCCTTTTTAATTAATTAATTAATTAATTTAAAGTTTATCGGGGTGACAATTGTTAGTAAAGTTAGATAGATTTCAGATGTACAATTCTGTAATACATCATCGATATATATCACATTGTGTGTTCACCACTCAGAGTCAGTTCTCCTTCCATCATCATATATTTGATCCTTTTTACCCTCATCTACCAACCCTGGGCCCCTCCTTTTATTTTTAATTGAGATAGAATTGACATATAAGTTTGAGGTATACAACATAATGTTTCAGTATCTGCATATATTGCAAAATGATCACCACAATAAGTCTAGTTAACATTCGTCACCTCACACAATTAAAATTTTGTGTGTGTGATGAGAACTTTTTTTTTATATATACTTTTATTTATTTTTTTAAGTGTGTTTTTCCAGGACTTATCAGCTCCAAGTCAAGTAGTTGTTTCAATCTAGTTGTGGAGGGCGCAGCTCACAGTGGTCCATGTGGGGATTGAACCAGCAACCTTGTTGTTAAAAGCACCGTGCTCTAACCAACTGAGCTAACCTGCCGCCCCCATGAGAACTTTTAACATTTACTCTCTTAGCAACTTTCAAATATCCAATACAGTATTATCAACTATAGTCACCATGTTGTAGTCACAAGGCCCATGTGCTCAGTGCATCAAATATTTAATATTCAATAGATCAGAGTTTGGAATGAGGAAAGGTTTTATTTATGGAAATGGTGCCATCACGAGGAGATGGGAGATTTCTAGTTTTCTCAAATCCACTTTAAGAGTGCCCCAAGTTCTAGCATCCTACATATATCCAGGGAAGGGAGAAGGGTGGGGCAAGAGGTGAGATCCAAGGAAGGGGAGAATCTCCAAATCTTTTTGTTCCCAGTCCTTCAGACCAGAAGTTACTCAAGTCTCAGGCAGAACTCCTCCAGTCAATTAGCATATCTGTAGAACACTGGGTGGAATTAAGGTGGACTCTGAGGGAAGCATGTTACCCTGTTACAATTCCCCCATTTTTATATTCATCCCTCAATCTTGAGGAAAGTAAGGCAACTGGTCCAGGCTCAACCAAGGAGGATTAGTCTGTAGGGTAGAATCAGACTGGTCTGCCTATCATGCCCCTTTTATCACGTCTTTCGTCATGGTCCTTGAGCCTTACAGGGGTCCTTCTGGGTGTTTAATTTAGAGACCATAGCAATGGTACAAGAAGCAGTAGGTCAGGATACCTGTACCCTAATGAGACAAATAAAAAGTAATGAAGGCAGGCAGTGACAATCCAACAGATTCTCCTGATCTGCACTTTTAGTGTCTCTGATGATGTCATCAGGTACTTAGGAAAGCTCCTACACAGTGTCAGTCACTGAGATCGTCGATTTCTCCCAAGTTTACATCGTGTCATCCAGCTGCAGTCTGCAATTGCAAGGCTCAGAAAAAACAGTTTTAATTCTCAATAATTCCAAAGCAAAGGGTAAGATAAAAAAATGAAACACTAGTTCAGATGGTTGCAGTTACATACTTCTATCAGAATATTTCGGGATCCAGTCCAGCCCACAGGGAAAAAATAAAACTTTGAAGACAATTAACAACTAGAATCTAATATCCACAGTTGTGCATTATGGTCTCTATTGAAACAACTTTTCTCTCTAAAATCACCCTCATTTTTATCAAAGATAACAAAATTAAGACTAATTCATTGTGTAAGCCTAGCTTCCATAAAATTGGCTTGTTATTTACATAAGTGCAACAAGAATAGCAATTGATCACATAGGCTCCCTTAAATCTGCTTTGGTGGACTTTCATAAGGAATCTCCAGATTGAACTTCAATTAACCTCTCAAGGCTAAGAAGCCAGGCTACGTCACTGCCATCAGACTTTGTCTGCAGTACTTATAGAATTGGATGAGTTTCTCAGGTTTTTGAGGTTCCAGAAAACGGTTTGAAGTTCTTTCTTTGCATCTCCCAGGAAAGCAACCTTTGTTCCTTACCTGGAAAGACTGCTGTGAGCCGTGTAAGCAGGTTACCAGGCTGTTTTTCCAAGAGGCTTTTATTGGCCTCCAGAGTCAAATCTTAATTCCTTAAAGCTTTCTGGTGACATGCAGAGTCTATGCACGTCTCTCTTAAACATGACATTCCAGTCAAAGCCTTACCCCAGGAGTTTCCAATTGTCCTGTTATAAAGAGAACAGATTCTTCCTGAATCCATGCAAACAACCATATTGGCATGAAAATAATAATATTCATTAAGAGTTTACAAATTCTGAAGGGATCAGGTAGGGAAAAAAATGTACATATCTAAGTACTGCTTACAAAGGCATAGTTTACCAAACTGCTCCAAGTCACAGGCAGCTTCAAAGAAACGAGTTTCTTTATATCTGGAAAACAAAAGAGTTAAAAATCAGCAATATTTCAAACAAAAAGTTATAAAAATTATCATCCTCGGTTCATTCAGTCTCACACAATCAATTCTTGTTTATCTTGATTATTTGCCAATATTTCCATGAATGCAGTTATTTCTCAGAGTTCTATCTATAAATTTTCATCCAATTCAAAGGTATGATCTGAAAATTCCCTCTCCGAAATCTTGTATACTAAAAGAAGCCAGAGTCCTCTCTGGATATTTCTGAAGATGAAACCTACTTGCAGAAAGCATCAGTCAAACAATAACTGTCTGTAGATGACAAAAAACTTAAAATGACACAGTTACAGATCTGATCATAGTGCAATTGACAGTGCAATCAACAAAGAACGTGGCTTTTCCGTATCATCATCCCCACCCAGGGAAGATTACCACCTAATTGAGTGTTCAGTTTAGTACCCACTACTGCCAATCTACGTGTCTTTGAAGGCTCTGTCTCAGTCTCCGTCATAAGCTACACTGTTGTCCATCAAACACTCCCAACCCGTATAAGTTTCTTATCTTCACATCAAAGGAAAAAACCTGAAAAGATTTTTCAGACTACTGGCATTTAAAATGACTTGTTTATACAATTTTAAAATAGCCACGTTCTTTGCAGTCTTCCGTAGGGCGAGGCATGAAGTATTTCAAAAGGTCATTTGCTTCCTTTTATTCTAAAAAGTCAAATTGTCAAGTAGTTTTGTTTTTACTATTGTCACAGGTACAGAGCAAAAGATAAGCCTAATAATCAACTTTTTCTAACTCACCACCATACTCAAAAAACCTTTGTGATTCAGTCTAACACACAAATCAATGTGCTTGGCAAGAATATAATGAATAAAATGGCAAGTGGTGAAATCCAGTTCATGCCAGAAGACTGGAGAAGTTTCATGGGAGGCACACGCATGCACAACTTTAACTTTGTAAACTCTTGGTGATTTTGACATAATCTCTACAACATCCATTGTACTATTAATACCCTGTTTCCCCAAAAGTAAGACCTAGACGGACAATCAGCTCTAATGCGTCTTTTGGAGCAAAAATTAACATAAGACCCGGTCTTATTTTACTATACTATAAGACCGGGTCTTATGTTAATTTTTGCTCCAAAAGACGCATTAGAGCTGATTGTCCAGCTAGATCTTATTTTGGGGGAAGCACGGTATATGTGTACAAATAAAATATAATAATTTATTTGACAAAGCTTCCATATAATTTCAACACACCAAACTAAGCCTTAGTTAGAAAAAATATTTCTCTTTTGTAAGGAGAGAAAACAAATCTTTTGAGGTGTTCCAAGGGCTCTCCCCTTTCCCCTTCTTTCTCTCTCTCTGTCTCTTTCTCTATCTCTCATTTGAATCCTGGGAAGATTGTCAACCATATTTGACCAAAAAGATCACATATCATTATGAAACAATACTGAATTATTCATTTACCCAAAGTGACAAAAAAGGCATCAAACAAATACAGGTTAACAAACCTTTAGTTCTTAGGATTGAGAAGATTGTTCTCAAATAATCAAGGACCTGATTAAAATAATATAAAACACAGAACTATTTTAATAAAACAGAATCTTTGATTTCTAGATAGAAAGCTTTTTCATAATATCAGTAGCAGACCAACAGTCCAAGAAACCCTGCCCTACTTAGTAGGGAGAAAAAAACCCAACTCTAATTTTGTATCAGCTTACTTTTGATATTTAAATTCATTTACTTAATTAAATTTGTTCCAATCTTATTCAGCTTAATTTATATAGGACTTCCTCAATATTTTTCTTTATAAACCTACAACTTTCCCAGTCCCCTTCAGTTTGCCTCTTATTCATTAAGAAACAACCAACCTTAGGACAAATCACTGTTCTTTAATTTCATTCAAAAATGTATTTCTATATCTTATTCCTTTTATTACCAAAAATAATAGTTTTTTTCATCTTAATTAGAATTCTTAATCCCTGGAAACCTCCATTTGTAATGACAACTAAAAGTAAGCAATTAGCATTCTTCAGACTGGGAAATTTATGAATGCGTTTTGTGACCTTTAGAAACATGGGCTCTTTCATTGGCAAATATATTCACAGGTTTTAAGACACATATTTCTAATATAGCAAAAGGCATATTCATTAACAGATTCAAATATATCTTTGAGCTTCTCTGTAATAAGCCAAAAGTTAGGTAAATTTAGATTAATAATGTTTCAGAATTTCATGTCATTTCAAAATACCTAGATATTCCATAATTTTTCATCATTTAGTAAAATTGTAATGTTTCAAATTACCAAAAGAATTTTGGAAAAAAACATGTTTAAGTATGTATATATCACATGACATAATTATTACTGAAAAGTTTTATCAACCTTTTATTTTAGTTGCATTCATTTATTAGTTCTTAACTCTGAAATTTCAAAATCAGTTATTACTCAAGCTATTTTATTGACAAATTTCGTAACAAAAATAACTTACGTTTTTGTAAAACTAGTTAAAACAAAAATACCATGTTTAACGTCAATAACTCTAGAAGTAGGCTCGCGCTCCCTCTCTCTCTCTCTCTCTCTCTCTCATCAAAACTTAAACCGGCTGTAATACAAACATTTTCCTAGATGGCATGATCCTGAAAAGTACTTAGGGTAATTCCTATTATTTTTTTTTCTTAATTTATATAAGTGCTTACTCCCTCAATCCAATTAAATATTATAAACTAGTAATACCATTTGGAGGCAAAAAACACCGTATCATATATAAAAACATAGACATTATACACATAAACAGAATTACTAATAATTGCAGAGAAGACTTGAAATTTTTCATTTGCAGTGGGGTGGGGTTTGGCAGGTGAGACCAGCCGCTTATATTTTTTAAAGTGTCTTTTTCTCCTTTCCTCCACCTCCGCATCAGGCAGTACTGGCTGTGGTGACATTCCTGATAGCTCAGCAGGAGGGCCTGGGCGGGGGCTGCGGAAACCCTTTTTCTTTTTCTATCAGACTTTGAAAAATCAACTTCCAATTTCTCTAAATTTCTGATCAGTTAATTGTATTTCTGAGAATTTGCATGCACCTGAGGGAAGGAAGAGCAGTGGACATGCATCACCTGATTGCTTGGCCCTTTTGCTAATTTCCTGTTTTGGGGCAGCAGGAGTGGGGTGCTCGTCCACCTTGGGGCTGGGGTGCTGGAGGAGGAGACGAGCTCTTCACAGCTGGTTCTGGGTCCAGGAGCCAGGGCGAGCAGACCGACCCTGGGGCAGAAAGGGGGCTGGTCAGCTCCCAGCAAGAATCTGCTGACCCTTGGCGGACCTCCTTGGAGAGGTTTGGGCTTTCTGAAACATTATGCGCTCTGGTCTCCAGCTCCAGCCTGAGCAGGTGTGTTTGTGCAGGCAGGTGTGGTCCCCCTCAGATAACCTCCACACTGCAGTTTGGAAACCTGGCCCTAACCTAAATCTGTTTTTATTCCTCTTCTAGCTCAGATGTGGTAGCCACTGAAAAGAAGGCAGTGACTCCAGCTCCTCCCATACAGAAGTGGGAGCTGTCCCAGGACCAGCCTTACCTGTGACACTGAGCTCTGGGCCACCTGGCTGTGCCCTCATGGCCACCCGAGTGCTTCCCCTCCTTATCTTCCTTCCTGGGACAATGTGACGTAATTTATAGCAAATATATCATTCTCTCCAGTATCACTTTGTTTTTATTTTAAAGTAACACACTGCTTACTTGGATTTCGGGGTGAAGTTGCTGCCAAATCTCTTAACTCTGACAGCCCTCCATGGGCGGGGGAGGGATAATGCTTCTCAGGCTCCATGGTGATATGTTCCGGTCAGATGACATGGTGCAAGGGGCCCAGAGATGTCCCTGTCTCTTCACCGAAGGCCTGGCTGTATCCCTGAGTGATGGGCTGGGTTTCAGGGCCTCTGGGGGGTTTGTGGGGCGCTGACTACAGAACAGTAGGGCCAGATAACCCTGCTCACTTACCTCTCTGGAGAGCTTCCCCACGCACTGCTTACGTGGACATTGGCCAGCACCCCCGCATTGTGGCCCCTGCCTGACCTTGACCACCCTGCAACTCAGCAAGGACAGCAGAGTACAGCAAGGTTGCTCAGAGGTAATGCTTACCTAGAGCAAATGAGGAAATGTGTTCCCGAGCCAGAAAACTCTTTTCACGGGCCTAGAGGCTGAGGCAGTCAGCCCAGGAAAGGAAGGGCTGGTGTCTAGGAGGGAATGAGGACAGTGAAAGACAAAAAGGAAATGGCCCAAGTCTGGCTGCAGGAACAATAGCGAGCCACGCAGGGGAGTGTGGCAGCTGCCCCGTGGAAGAACCCTGCCGCCCTTCAGTAGGTTAAGGTCAGCTGTGTGCCAGGAGAGTGGAAGTGGAGTACAGGCAGGAAAGGATCACAGTCCCAGGCAGGAGGTATGACTGTCCCAGAGTGGGCATCTCAAAGGCTAAAAGCTCAAAATTCGTCAGAGGGAGAGAGCCCCATGGGCTGACGCCCCTGGGAAGACTTCCTGGAGGAGATGGGATTCTGGTTGGGGCAAATGATGAATCAGATTTAGAAAGAAGATTGGCGGAGAGGAAAGCTGGGCAGGGTGTGCAGAGGTGACAAGGAGAGCAACCCTGGAGGGTTTCGGAAGACCCCAGGCAAGATGGGCCATTGAAGATTCTTGAATTGAAATTTGGCAAGGGAGTGTAATAAGAAAGAGGTCTGATACCTGAGCTCTTTCTATGTACTAGGTAATGTTCTGAACACATGATCTCACCTCCTTCCTGGAGCAATCCTGTGAGATCATTGCTGTTGTCATACCCCCTGGACATAAGAGGTAAGGCATTAAAGTGGCTTCTTCAACTTTGCTCCCTGGACCTCAAATGTCTTCCTTACCAAGATGTCAAACCTCAAAGGTGAGGCACCCGCAGCCCTATTTGCCACCCTTTCCACCAGCCTCTTTACCCGTGCACCTTTGCTTTTTACCCTAGTTCCTCGGGAAATCTGGGAGATTATTATCAGAAAATACGAGTATATCTATTCCAAAAGTGGCTATAACCCCCAACATTTTCAAATAGTGAAGAACGCCATCCACCTGCAAATACAGCCCCTTCTGTGAAAATCCAGACGCTTTAGTGTAGCTTCATCGAACACTTGGGGGGTGGTAAACACTTGCATACCTGTCTTAACATTCAGAGACAGTGACTTGTGTGGGGTCTCGCTGGCAGTTGGACCTGCTGCTTCTCAGGAAGGCAGAGCTGTAGATAAAACTATTTTCAAGACAAAAACGCAGCAGCCACATTGGCTTTTTAGAAAGCTTGCAAAAGATCTGTATTTTATATGCCTCCTGGGTGAGTACGAGAAGAGAAAACCCAAGGGCTGCCCTCACATATCTTGTTCCGGAAGTGAAGAATAATATTTACATCCCACAGGAGGGGTCTCTGAGGACTAAATGAGGCCGTGAGCACATCCAGGTGCCAGGGACCGAGGACTCAGGCTAGAAGCCAAGAACAGGACGTACATATTTGTAGTAGGCACTGGGAATACAAGGAAAAACAGCATTCCACTTGGACCTGACATTCCAGTGGGGAATCAGACACTAAACCAAAATACGTAAATAAAGCATATAATGTGTTGACTGCACAAATGAGGCAGTTGGAGGGAGGGGATTCGGGGGGATGGGGCGTGCCTGAGGGGAGTGGCTGCCACACTAAATAAGATAATTAGGCCGTACAAGTGCTTCAGGTTGCATATAGAACGTTAAATATTGTAAGTAGGCACCGACAAGTTCCTTTCCATCCCCAGAAGTTCCTGGTTTCAAATGGGCCCTCTCCATACCTTTGGATGTACTACTTTGCCACTAGGAACGGTGGGGGAAGAGCCTCAAATCGTAGGTTCCCTCGTATTCGGACATTTACGGTAGGCTTAGCCCCGGGACCGCCGAACCTCTAGACTGGGGCGTGAGTCCCGCCCCCGGCGCGTGCGCGCGTGCGCGGGGATGAGAGCGAGCCGGGGTGGCTCACTTGCTGGTGCCGGGCGTGCGCGGCGCGTTGAGCGCCTGGATGGCTTGGAAAAGTGCGTCCCGGACGGCTGCCCTGGGCCTGGCGCTGCGGCTGCTGCTCGGCTTCGGACTGGGCCTGGAGGCCGCCCCGACCTCGGTCACGACCCGGTCCCCGGCCCAGGCCTCAGGTGAGTGAGATCGGCGCGGCCCCCGGGAAGCTTGGCTTCGTCCCCGAGCGCCGGCAGTGCCTTGACGTGGGCTGCACCGCATGTGTGTCCCGGACACTCCCCCAGCTCGTGGTTCTCGACTCCGCGACTCCGCCGACAACATGGGCCGGCTGTTGTGGGAGCTCTCCCCCATAGGGGGACTTCCTGCCTTTACCCTGCTTCGGCCTGGCTCCCACCCTGCACCTGCTTTGCTTTGTCGTGCCTCGTTGTCACCTCCAAGCCGTCCTTCAGCCCAGCGTGGGCAGGAAAGCTCGCGGCAGGCTCTCGCTGTCCGACCTCTAACTGCAGTGCCGGTCACCCGGTACCTGGTACCTCCCCCGCAGCTGCACCTTCCAAACCCTGTGCTCCTGAGCTGAGGCCATGTGGCTGTGTCCTCCCCCTTCCCAATCTCTGCACTTACTCCTCTGGCCTCAGAGAATGAACGGTCTCCCTCCATGTGACCCCTAGCCTAAGTGTGATTGCTGGCCATCTCTGCGGTTCCCAGAAGCACCTGGGAGAGTGGAGAGGCCTCCCTGTGCACACAGGTGCCCCTGACTTTCCGCTGTGAGCTCAGGCTCACACATTTATCCCACTCCTCCATGGGTTCCCAGCTTATCTGGTCCCCGGCCTCACCCCCAAAGTCCCTGCCTTTTCAGCTTAAACATTCCTGGTTCCCTCAAGGAGGCAGGGCTCATGTTCACCAAGCACCAAACTCCACACACAAACAGTCTCTTCAGAACACCTAACTGCCCCTTTTACACGTGAGAAAATAAGGCTGCGAGGGGAAGTCCCTGGTTACTCCAAGTCCTGTCTGACCCCACAGCCTTACGAGCCTGGGTCGGCTCTGCTGCCTTTACAGAGGGACACGCACTCCAGCAGGCCAAGGAGGGAGGTCGTTGGCGTCCTGGCCAAGAGTGGCTAGGCCTGGGGAGGAAGCCTCGCCCAAAGGCTGCCAGGCCCCCACCCGCAGGGAAGGAAGCCTGCTCCAGGTTATCTGCAGTTCTTCCTGTCTCCACCCAGCTCAGGGACCGTGGTCCATGGAGGGCCAACTTTGGAGAGTGGGAGGTTTGGAGTAAAGATGGAAGGGTCAGGCGGACCAGCATCAAATGGAGTGGGGCTAGGATGGGGCCAAACCAGGTATTTGCCATCCATCTTGCTGCACCCAAGCTCTAAGGCCCTCCCTTACTCTTTCTCTCAGGCTCCCACCCATTCCAGGCCCTTCTATACTCCTCCCTATCAGCATACAACCCAAACCTCACTGCCCAGGGTCCAGGAAGGCTCAGATCTCATCTGAGTGTGACCTGTGTGCACTTGTTATCAGGCACTTCCCTGGGCTTGTGGTCACAAGGTCAGCCCTGACATGCTGAGTGTCTAGTCTGTGCGGGTACCAATTTAAGGATGGTTGTTATAAGTGGGAAGCAGAGCCTCAGGGATCTTTGAGAGGGCATGAGACCCACTCCCAGGAAATAGTCTGAGATCTGAAGGCTGAGGAGGAAATCACTAGGTACAGAGTGCAGGGAGGAAAGGGTACACTGGGCTAGGGAACAGCACTAGCAAAGGCCCTGAGGTAGAGCGAGCCAGGCCTCTTGGAGAGGCAGTGAAAAGACCAGGACAGAGGGAGCTTTGTGAAGAGGAGAATGTGAGAGAAGTTGTGGCTCCAGAAAGGATTCAGGGCTGGGCCAGGTCATGTGGCCACACTGAGCAGGTAGGATTTGGTTATGAAAGGGACAGGGGACTGGGGACAAGGGGACTAGGGGATGGTTTTGAGCAGAGGGCAGGGGAGGTGGGTGACTGAATGATGTGACTCTGAGAGGTCTCCAGTGTCTGAAGGGAGAAGGGGGTGGGGGCCTGGTGAGGAGGTGGCACATTCAGGATGAGGAAAGGGGTCAGATCTAGGAGGAATTTAGGAACTGAGTTCACAAAGCAGGTCATCTACCCAGGGCCTCAGTTTCCCCTTTGCTAAGCAGGTGGGATGTAACGTGCCCGGCTGACCCTGACGGTTGGCCTAATCCAGGGCAGGTTTAGAGATGGCCCCTCCTCCAGCCTATTTAATCATGGAGCTTGGAGAGACTCCTGGGGTGACCATCTGGCTATTTGGAGCCTGGTAAAGACTCCTGAATCAATGAGACCTGGGTTTGAACCCTCACTCTTCCATCAGCTATGCCATCTCTGGCTTTAACTTCTCTGCAGTGTCTTCTGTAGAATGGGCATCGCAGTAGAACCTGCGATGAGGCCATGTTCATGGTGAGGCCATGAACTCTTCTGCTCCAAGCCCCACACATAGTAGGTTCTCAGCAAAGGGTGGCCACCAGTGTAGTTCCAGTGCTCTGGGACTTGGCCTGTCTCCTGGTGGTTACAGCCTGTGACCACTGGGCTCCTGAAGGAGGGTCCAGACTCCGACTTCCTAGGCCTCATCTGTGTGCCTCTCACAGGCCCCGGGGCAGGCTCGTGCTTGCCCACCAGCTTCCAGTGCCGCACCAGTGGTTTCTGCGTGCCCCTCATCTGGCGCTGCGATGGAGACCAGGATTGCGCTGATGGCAGCGATGAGGAGTGCGGTGAGTGGCCATGCCCCCCGGGGTGGCAGGGGCAGGACCACAGGAGGCGGTGTTTGGGGAAGGGGTGTGGCTTTCAATTGGGGTGGGCGGGGCCTGAGGGTAGGTGGGACTTGCAAGGAGGGAAGTCTGGGTGGGATTCCGGCTTCAGAAGAGGTGGGTTTACAGGGAGGGGAGTTAGTTGGCTCTTGGGAGGAGGAGCTTGCAGGGAGGCGAGTCCTTGGAAGGTGGAGCTAACAGGCAGGGGCGAAGCCTTTTAGATAGGCGGGCCTTATAGGGTCCACTGTCCTTGAAAGGCAGAGAGATGGGCTGTGGGGAGTACCTGAGCCCTGTTGTGGGAGCGTTTGGGACCTGACTGACCCTGTACTCCAGAGATAGAACCGTGTGCCCAGGATGGGCAGTGCCCGCAGCCCACAAGCAGCCCCTGCTCTTGTGACACCATTGATGACTGCCCTGATGGCATCGACAAGAACTTACTGAACTGCAGCAGCCAGCCCTGCCGGAAGGGGGAGCTCCGCTGCTCACTGGGCAGGTCCTGCATCCCACACACGTGGTTTTGTGATGGCCACCCGGACTGTCCTGATTCCAGCGATGAGCTTGGCTGTGGTGTGTACCTTGGGACTTCACGCCTGGAGCGGTGGGGAGGGCTGGTCATTAGACAAGGATGCCTGACACCTTTCATCGTGTGACCAGGCTGGGGTGTGGACACACGCAGCTGCTTGTGTCTGCATCTCCGAGGGGGCATCCCGAGGTCAGTCCTGGGGGCAGCCGTGCTCAGCAGCGTCGGTCCATCTGGGATGGAAGATGAGCCTCAAGGTTCTCCGCAGGCACCTGGAACCCCTGTTTATCCCCCCACGCCTCAGCTCATGAATGCCTGGACTTAATTGCAGGCACTGAGACCCTCCAGGAAGGCACATCTGTGGGGACTCCTGTGACCTCTGTGACCCTGGAGAATGTCACCTTTCTCAGGAATGCCACCACCACCTTAGTAAAGGACCAGGACTCGGTCAAGTCGGGAAACCAAAATGCCTATGGGGCTATCGCAGCTGCTGGTATGATGAATAGGTCCTCCCACTCCTGGGGCCAGGGCAGCTACTCCTGAGAGCTGGGGCTCGGGGAGGGGACAGACCGCAGACTCCCAAGCCAGTGCATTAGGAGTTCGGTGGGTGAGGGGCTCCTGCCGCTCCCTCACACACTCCCATCTGTCTGTTCCCCATAGTGGTGCTAAGTGCAGGTCTGGTTGGCGTCACCCTGCTGGCGTTTTCTCGGCTCTGTGCCCAGGGGCTCCTGGTGGCCATGAAGGAGTCCCTGCTGCTGTCAGAGAGGAAGACCTTGCTGCTCTGAGGATGAGCTCTTGCCATCACGTTGCCCAGGCCCTGAGTGGGGCAGCTATGGAGACACGCAAGCTGCTGCTGGCATACCAGTCCTCAGCCATGGGTTCTTCTGGCCACACGGCACTGCAGACCTGAGCTCCTGCAGATGTGATCCTGGAGATTGGAGGTGTCCGGGCCCTCCCCTGGATGCGAGGAGCTGGATGGGGAATACACCCCAACTGGAACCAAGGGGCTGGCCCCAGACTATTGCCATGGGTGGCCTCGTGCTTAGACACTCCTACTGCCCCTACCTGAGGGTGGCGATTAAAGTTACTTTACATCATCTGCCTGCCTCTCAGCCTCTGTCTCTCTCTGCCCAGGCATCCTTGGGGTCTGTAGTGAAGTGCCCAGCCCAGAGAGGGTGGGACTTGGGACCCAGCCCTGGACGTCCTGTCAGCCTTTCTGCCTCTGGGATCCAGGGCAGGGGCAGTGGGGCCAGAGAAGGGAGGAAGCATGCGTTACCCACAGGCTGCTGCAAAGAGGAGCTTGGACAGTGCCTCCTGGGGGCCCCCATCCATCATGGCTGCCTCCTCCTTGAGATGGAAGCCAAGTGTCCTGGATTGGTCCCGGCTCCACCCCGTTCTAAACTGTAGGTTTTATTATTCAGGTATGATGAGGCCAACAGATCAGGAGACTACCATTGAAAAGCCACTTTGTAACTCCTAGTTCCTGAGGCAGGGGCACGCCATGCGTGGCCAGGCCACACGGGGGAGCACTGGGGTGTCAGGAGGCAGAGGCAGGTGGTGGGTAAACGCAGAGCCCTTACTGTGGTTTCTACCACAGGGCATGGGCAAGGCGGGGTAAGCAGGCATGGGATTGCTAGGAGAATGTTCGGTGGGCTCCGGCTGCTGCGCTCGGCTAGGAAGGCCTGAGACACTCACCTGAGTCCATGCTACGCCTGCTCCCCCCGCAGATGTTTCGCCAACCAGGGCCAGCGTTCTGGCCGGACCAGCCCTGTGATTCATAGTGTGATCCCAGGGTGCACCTCAGCAATAACCATCGGGAACTTTGAGGAACACGATGTATTACTCACAGGTCCTGGAGGGGACATGGCTGGCTCGGGGCCACACTGTGGGAGAGAGAGAGAGAGAGAGAGAGAGAACCTGGGGCTCTGCCTGTGTTAGGATCTGAAGGTGGGGCATGTAGGGTTTCCTGGTCTTTTCATTGGCTAATTTAAAGCATGAGAGCGGGAATTACGGTGCAGGAAGGGAGAAGCGGGATCGCCCGAGTGGTCAGTTACCTAGGTCACCCAGGGCTTTCTGCAAGAGGGAACTTCAGGGGTGGGAGCAGCCTGATTCTTACCTGGTGGTTTTGCTAGTAGCTGAGTCCTAAGGCTGGCATTGTGTTTGTTCAAGACGGATGTCTTTTGAAATGGATGCCTGGGGATCAGAACAACTCAATGTCAGGCACCTGGCCCTGGGGCGGGGGATTGTGGCTCTGGGTTGGTTGAGTTGAGGTGAGTTGTTCTATCTTTAGGCACAAACTAACCCCAAAGGACAGTCCCTCCCTGGTTGGGGAGACCCCAGTTATCAGAGTGTCAAGAATACAGAAAATACACCCTAACTGCTGGGTGATGAGGCAAGGCTTTTCTCTGATCCTTGGTTTCCTCATCATTGAATGGGGTGACCAGGACTCAAGTAGTCTCTTTGTGGGGACCTCCCTGAGATCCTTGGAGGTGGACTAGGTGTCTGCTGCCAGCTGGCTCCATGCAGCCCAGAGCTGGGGGAGCACACAGGGTCCCACGCAGGGTCTCGGCTCCCACATCTGGCAGGCAGGAAGCTGGCCCCAATAAGAGACAGAGCAAGCATGTGCACCTGGAGGGCTTCCTGCAGGTGGTAAAGTTCAGCTTTGGGACCCTGCTCCCCATGGGGAGCTTGAGGTGGGTTTTGGAGACTGGACGTCAGGCAGCATGTTGGAGACTGAGTTCTCTGTTGGGCAGTGGGTTGAGGCATGGAAGGTGGGCTGCAGCCAGGACGGGGGGTGGGTTCTGGACTGATAGTGGAGCAGAAGGTGCCCCACCTCCGGGGGTACAAGGCCTTCCCTCTGCACCCTTTGGGTGCACCCCAGCTGGCCAAGGCGCCTGCCACAGAGACGGAACTATGGTGGGCTTCCAACAGTTGGCAGGAAGGAGTTATCCCAGAGAGGAGGGTTTTCTTGTTTGTAGGTTTTTCACCTTTTGCTCAGGCATGGTCAGCCGCAGTGGGCCAGAGACTGTGAGGTCAGCTGCAGATGTCACATGCCGCCTAAGCAGGGGCCTAGGATCTGGCTTTTTCTGGAGTATCACTTGGGTTCTGTTATCAGGGGAGCCAACCACCGCGTGCTCAGGGGCTCCCAACAACTGTCGATATATGCTATCTCATGGTTCTGGGTGGGCGGCTTTCTTTATTTTTTTAATGTTACTATCATGTTTTATTTTTTTCAATTTAAAAAAGGTTTTTCAATAGTATATTAGCTTTGGGTGTACAGTGTAGTGGTTAGACATTTATATAACCTATGAAATTATCCCCCCGATAAGTCTAGTACCCACCTGGCACTACACAGTTATTACGATATTAGCGACTATATTCCCTATGCTGTAATTTACACTCCTGTGATTATTTGTACTTAATCCCTTCACTTTTTTCACCCTGCCCTCAACCTCCTCCTCTCTGGCAACCAACAGTTTGTTCTCTGTATCTATGAGTCTGTTTCTGTTCTGTTTGCTTATTTTGTTCATTAGATTCTACATATAAGTGAGATCATAATGATATTGGTCTTTCTCTGTCTGATTTACCTCGCTTAGCATAATAACTTCCAGGTCCATCCTTGTTGTCACAGATGGTAAGATTTCATTCTCTTTTTATGGCCAAGTAATGGTCCATTGTATAAAGGTACTGTACTATGTCTTTATCCAGTCGTCTGTTGATGAGCACTTAGGTGGCTTCCATATCTTGGCTATTGCAAATAGTGCTGCAATGAACATAGGAGTGCATATGTCTTTTTGAATTAGTGGGTTTTTGTTTTGTTTTTTTCCCCTTCTGCCTCCCCCTGCCCCACTTCGGTTCAAGCCGTTGTTTCTCAGTCTAGTTGTGTAGGACACAGCGCCCTGGCCCACGCTGGTGTTATGAGCCTTGCGCTCCCCCCACCCCCACCCGCTGAGGCAGTTGGTCACCAGTTATGGGTTAGCCGCTTGGCAGCTCTCGCCAGCTCATGCTGGCTGCTGGCCACTCATGCTGGCCACTGGCCACTTGTGGAGGCACATGGTAGCCCACGGCAGTGCTCAGCAGTCCACAGCAACCCACGGCAGCTCACGCCAACCTCCGGCTACTTACCGCAGCCCAGCTCCAGGGAGAGCCATTGTTCACAGTCTTAGCTGTAGAGGGCGCAGCTCACTGGCCCATGTGGGAATCGAACCGGCGATCTCGACATTAGGAGCGCGGTGCTCCAACCACCTGAGCCACCAGGTTGCCCTGTTTTTATTTTTATTGAGGTGAAATTTACATAATGAAATGACCATTTGAAAGGGAAAAACTCAGTGGCAGTTAGGACATTCAGAGAGCTGTGCAACGACCACCTTTGTCTTCTTCCAGAGCATTCCCATCACCCCAAATGGAAACCATTCCCTCCCCTCCACCACCCCTGGAAATGCCTAATCTGCTTTCGGTCTCTGTGGATTTGCCTGTTCTGGACATTTCAGATAAACAGAATCCTACAGTGTGTCGCCTTTTGTATCTGGCTCCTTTCACTGAACATCATGTTTTCCAGACTCATCCATGTGGTAGCCCTGTCTGGTTTGGGTGTGTAGGTCATACTATCCTCTTAAAAGAAGTTGGGTGTTTCCCCCTCTCATTCCTTTTTCTCTTCTTGGTGTCAACCTGAATAAGATGGGAATTATCTGCTACTTGAAATGCTTTATTGAAAAATCCTCTAGGTTTTGTCCTTTAGGGAGAGGTCGAGTTCTCCCCCATTCTTTCCATCTTATTATCTTTTTTTTTTTTTTTACTCAACAATGTTTTCGGTATCCAGGTTGATTATATGAATGTAATTCATAGTGATATGTATTTTAAAAAGTGCATTTTATTAGTACATTTCTGTATTATTGGCTTTTGGGATAGTTTCCCCTTTTTTCCTACCAAGACATGCCCCTATCTCCTCGGGTACTCCTGCTGAGTCTGGGATACTAAGTGCTATGCTGGCTTGTGGGATCAGCATGTTTTCATTTTTTTCAGTTAGTGCCTAGTTGTCTTCCAGAACAACTGGTATCAATGTCCACTCCACATCCCCCAGGAGAATATCACTTTCCCCCACAATCTCATTAACATTTGATATTATCACAGCTTAAACAATTTTTTTCCAACCTCATGGTTGAAAAATAAATCTTATGGCTATTTCAGTGGGCATTTTCCTGATTTCCTAGTGAAGCTGTCTTTTAAAAACAACTAATAGATTTTATTTTCTAGAGCGGTTTTAGGTTCACAGCAAACTGAGTAGACAGTACATGGATTTCCCATTCCCCCTGCCCCCACACATGCACAACCTTTCCTGTTATCAACATCCCACAGCCAAGTGGTGCATTTGCTACAATGGATGAACCTACGTGGACACATAGTCACGCAGAGTCCATAGTTTACATTCTGGGTGTTGGACATTCTATGGGTTTGGACAAATGTATCATGTATCCATCATTGTATCGTACAGACTGTTTTCACTGCTCTAAATATCCTGTGTTCTACCTGTTCACCTCCCTCCCTCCAACTCCTGGAAATAACTGATCTTTTTACTGTCTCCATAGTTTTGCCTGTTCCAGATGTCATACAGTTGGAATCATCCATTATGTAGGCTTTTCGGATCGGCTGCTTTCAAAACGCAGTAACACGCACGTAAGGTTCTTCTGTGTTTTTTCATGGTTTCATAACTATTTCTTTTTAATGTTTTTGTTTTGTTTTGTTTTTGAGGAAGGCATAGCTCACAGTGCCCATGCGGGGATCGAAGTGGCAACCTTGGTGTTATTAGCACCACGATCTAAGCAACTGAGCTAACTGGTCACCACACAGCTATTTCTTTTTCACAATGAATAATTGTCTATGGTCAGGACGTCCTCCGGTTTATTTATCCATCACCTACTGAAGGACATCTTGGTGGTTTCCAGGTTTTGGCAATTATGTGTAAAGCTGCCATAAACATTTATGTGCAGGTGTTTATGTGGACATAAGTTTTCGACTCCTCTGGGTAAGCACCAGGAGCACGGTTGCTGGACCGTACGGTAAGAGTACGCTTAAGTTTTGTAAGAAACCACCGAACTGTCTCCCAGAGTGGCCACACCATTTTGCATTCCCACCAGCCGAGACTGACAGTTCCTGTGGCCCCACATCCTCGCCAGCATTTGGGGGTGTCAGTGTTCTATAATGGATTTTGGCCGTTCTAACAGGTGTGCAGTGGTATTTTGTTTGTGATTTTAATTTATATTTCTTTCCCCAGTGGCGTATCATGTGTGATGACATATGTTTTCACATGCTTATTTGCAATCAGCATATCTTCTTTAGTGATATTTGGGCCATTTTCTAATTAGGTTGTCTTCTTCTTGTTGTTTTAAGAGTTCTCTATATATCCTAGATAGCAGTCCTTTGTCAGATGTGTTTTGCAAATGTTTCTCCCAGTCTATGCTGGCCATGCAACCGGCAACCTTGGTGTTATCAGCACCAAGCTCTAACCAACTGAGCTAACTGGCCACCCCCGTCTTCTCTCTTGATAGTGTCTTTCACAGAGCAGAAAATTTTAACTTTAATGAAGTCCAGCTTATCAACTCTTTCTTCATGGATCATGCCTTTGGTGTTATATCTAAAAAGTCATCACCAAATCCAAGTTCATCTATGTTTTCTCCTATGTTATCTTCTAGGAATCTTAACAATTTTGCATTTTACATTTAAGTCTGTGGTCCATTTTGAGTTAACTTGTGAAAGGTGTAATATCTGTGTCTAGATTCATTTTTTTTTTGGCTGTGAACGTCCAGTTGTTCCAGCAACATTTATTGAAAACCCTATTTTTCCCCACTGTATTGCCTTTGATCCTGTGTCAGAGATCAGTTGACTATATTTATGCGGGTCTGTTTCTGGGCTCTATTCTGTCCCATTCTTTGATTTCTTTGATCAGTTTTGGAGTTTTCCTCATACAGAACTTATACATATTTTGTTAGATTTATGCCAACATATTTAATTTTGAGGGTGCTAATGTAAGTTGTACTGTGTTTTTAATTTCAAGTTCTACTTTGGAATTGCTCATACATAGGAAAGTGATTATCTTTGTATATTGACCTTGTATCTTGCAATGTTCATTGCTCTAATGGCTTATTAGTTCCAGGAGGGCTTTCTTGGTTATTTTTTTGGATGGTCTATATAGATGATCATATCATCTGTGAACAAAATTTTATTTCTTCCTTCCCTTTCATTTCCTTGTCTTGTCTTATTGTGTTAGCTAGACCTTCTAGCTCGATGTCAGAAGGCATGATAAGAGGGGACATCATCGATTTGTTCGTGATCTTAGTGGGAAAGCTTTGAGTTGCTCACCATTAAGTATGATGCTAGCTGTAGGGTTTTGGGGTAGATGTTATTTATCAAGTTGAGGGAATTCCCCTCTATTCCTAATTTACTGACTTTTCCCATTTTTAAAAAAATTGTGGTAAAAACATACATAAAACTACCATCTTAACTATTTTTATTTATTTTTGTTTTTCTTTCTTTCATCTTAATTATTTTTAAGTGTACAGCTCTGTAGTGTTAAGTATGAGGTCGGACAATTATGTTCAAGAACTCATCCTAGAAAAAGTGCTACATACCTCATTGCTGAATATCACTACGGTCACCTTCATAGTATTCCTCTTGGGAGGCTATGCACCGATGCCAGTGTCTAGTCCACCCTTCAGAGCAATTTTGGAACTCTTTTTCTGGAATGGCCATCAGAGCTGTCGTCGTATTACCCTTGATGTCCTGAATGAAATCAAAATATCTTCCTTTCAATATTTCCTTTATCTTTGGGTAAAGAAAGAAGTCATTGGGGGCCAGATCAGGTGTGTAGGGAGTGTGTTCCAATACAGTGATTTGTTTACTGCCTAAAAACTCCCTCACAGACAGTGCCGTGTGAGCTGGTGCATTGTCGTGATGCAAGAGCCACGAATTGTTGGTGAAAAGTTCAGGTCGTCTAACTTTTTCACGCAGCCTTTTCAGCACTTCCAAATAGTAAGCTTGGTTAACTGTTTGTCCAGTTGGTATAAATTCATGATGAGTAATCCCTCTGATATCAAAAAAAAAGTTAGCAACATTGTTGCAACAAGTTTGTGAACTTAATTGTCAGACCTGGTACATTCATATTTTTAAACCAATTCTCAGAACTCTTTTCATCTTGAAAAACTGACACTCTATATCCATTAAATAACTCCCTATTCTTCCCTCCCCCAGCCCCTGGCACCACCATTTACTCCCTGTCTCTATGAATCTGACTCCTCTAGGGACCTCATGTGAGTGGAATCACACAGTATTTGTCTTTTTGTGTTTGGTTTATTTAATAATGTCCTCAAAATTTATCTATGTCATAGCATGTGTCAGAATGTCCTTCCTTTTTAAGACTGAATAATCTTCCATTGTATTTACCCATGCTTTAAAAATTCCACTCCTGTGACTTGCCTGTTCATATCTTGGTGGTCCCTTTACTTTTGGGCAGCTCTTTCTCACTGATATTTGGGAGTTCTTTATCACGTTCACTCAAAAAACAAAATCTCTATCCATTAAAGTTATTTCCTATCTCCCCTGGCAACTATCAATCTGTATTCCATTTTTATAGGTTTAATTATCCCGGGTTTTCATAAAAGGAATCATAAAATGTGTGACCTTTTGTGACTGGCTTCACTTATTTTTCCCCCACTTATGTTTGTGAGGGTCATTCATGTTGTAGCATGTATCAGCATTTCCTTTATATGGCTGAATAATATTCCATTTTATGGACATACAATGTTTCTATCCATTCACCTGTTGATGGACATTCAGGTTGTCCCCATCTTTTGTGACTATTGTGAATAGTGCTGCTGTGAACATTCATGTACATTCATGTATTTGAGTCTCTGAAACTCGTTTGGGAATATTCCTAGGGGTGGAATTGCTAGGTCATATGGTAATTGTTTACCTTTTTGAGGAGCTGCTAAACTGTTCCATAGTGATCAAACATGCTACATTCCCAAGAACAATGTACGAGTGTTGTTGCAATGTTTCCATATCCTCACCAACACTGATTATTTTTTGCTATATGATTATGGGTGTGAAGAGGCATCCTGTAGTTTTGATTTATACTGAGCATCATTTGATTGGTTGAACATCTTTTCATGTGCTTGTTAGCTATTTGTATATCTTTTTTTTGAGAAATGTCAATTCAAGTCCTTTACCATCCTTTGTTTGTGTTGTTATTGTTGAGTTGTAAGAGTTCTTTATATGTTCTGGGTCCTAGGTCTTTTCAAGATATACGGCTTGCAAATACTTTCTCCCATGCAGAGGGTTGCCTTTTTTTGCATATCCCTTTTAAATTGCATTTATTAATATAAGTATCTGTCACCCCTCGCAACTTCAAAAGCTAGAAGTGACAGTGATTCACCACCAGACGGCGCTGTCACTCCGTTATTTTTGCCTAGATCAGAGCTGGGGAGAATTTTCTTTTGTACTTTTAAAAAAATTATTAATTTCAGGTGTACAAAACAATGTAATAGACATTTGCACCCCTCATAAAGTGATAACCCCTCCCCCGATCTACTACCCCTCTGACATCGTATACAGCTGTTACAATTCCATAGACTCTTCCCTTAGCATTATCCCATAACTATATATATGCGTGTATTTAATTATAGCTGACATTCAATATTATTCAGCTTCAGCTTCAGGTGTACAGCACAGTGGTCAGGCATCTACACCGTCCATGAAGTGGTCTCCCTAATAAGACAAGTGCCCATCTGACACCCTACAAAATCTTTACAGCATTGATTATATTCCCCAAAATATGGAACACTTCCTGAATTTGCGTGTCATCCTTGCACAGGGGCCACACTAATCTTCTCTGTATTGTTCCAATTTTAGTACATGTGCTGCCAAGTGAGCACCACTTGTACTTTTTTTATGTTGAGCATATTTGTTTGCTTCAAGGCCAATTGCATCTTTCCCCTCTGGGCAACCTGTTCTATTTTCACGCTTCCCTCCTCTAGGATCTTTTTCTGTCTCTCTTAATATTTACTCCTTCACATTTGTATTTGATAACCTCTTTATACCTCTTTGGTTCTCTTTTGCCATTTCTCTCTTCTCTCCCTTTATTTCCTTCAGGTCTTTCCATTTTGTCATGAGTCTTTCTCTCTGACACCTCATCCTCTTTTCCAGCTCCAAGTCTGCTGTCTCTCTCCCCTCAGCTTCATTTTCTTTTTTACTTTTATGTTTCACAACACAGACATGTATTTAACATATATCAAAATATGTTAAATTTGGAAAACAATTTCCACTGAAGAACAAGGGGATCTTCCTAAAACGCATTTAAAAATTTCAAAGAGGTAAAGAAGTTATGGAGGTGAAGGTACAAGAAATTTGAAATATTTTCAATAGGAATGTTAACAGAAAATTGGGAATATATAAACATTACATATGAAACAAATTGATATAGCGTAGAATATTTCCCAGGTTATAACTGAAAGCACACAGCACTTATAGCTGAGAAACAAAAGTACAAATTCAGGCTTAGGAACTGGTACTTGATGAACTCACATTATTTCTCAGTAATTAAGTTTCCTCATTTATGGTACTGAGTGATGACAAAGTGAAGTAATACATATTTGTATATAAACATAACGTAATTCTATACATAGTTGTTAAAATATATTGATGTTGTTCTTAATTCCTTTCAATCACATGAAGCTCTCTTGTGCTTTTTCTTATATCTCTGCTTATACATTTCTTTATTGAATTTCTTCCCGTTTTTAAAAAAGCCATTGATTTGAGGTGGCTGGTTAGCTCAGTTGGTTAGAGCGTGATGCTAATAACACCAAGGTTGCCGGTTAAATCCCCACACGGGCCACTGTGAGATGTGCCCTCCTTTTAAAAAAAACCCTGCAATTGAAAAAAACACACCATTGATTTATCTGTTTTTCTGAATGTTAAATTCAAATGCAAGTGATAGACTGTCTCCATTTGTGGGTCATTTGTTTAACTCAAACATTGCCCAGAAAGTGTCCAAAGGGCTTTACAGACTAATCCCTGAATAGTCTTCCTCATTGTTTTCTTCCTCCATCTCTCGTTCCTCTTCCACTTTTTCTACTACATCTTTTTCCTTCTCTTTTCTCCTTCTCTCCGTTTAAAAATTTCCCATCTTTCATCTCCACTATTATTACTATTTGGTTCCCCTGGTTTTTGACACAAGGCATAACTGGGTGTTTCTGCATAGGAAGATTTGAAGTAGCAGGAGCTCTCTCCATCTTCAAAGTTTCTTTTCATGGCTTCCAGGACACTATCTATTCCTGTTTTCCTCTACAGCAATAGCTGATCCTTCAGTTCCCTTCACTTGTTTCTTCTTTCTCCCTACCTCTCCCAACTTTGGGCCTCCTGAGTCCGCTCCGTTTTCTCTGCAACACCTCTTTCCCCCCCCATCCTCCTCTTCTTTCTTTTCGTTTGCCTTTTCTCTGCTCTTTGTTCTCCCCTCCTCTTTCTAGCCCCTTTCCAGCATCTTGAAACCTTTCTCTTGAATCTTGCCTCTCCCTCGGTCCTTGTCTCTCAGTGGAGACAGACCTTTCTCCTCTGCCATGTGTCCCCATTCCCATTTTCCGTTTGCACAGATGAGACCCACACCCCTCCTCCCACTCCCGCTCATGTCCCTCAGCCATCCTGACTCGTCAGTCTTCTCTCGCCTCCTGTTCCTCACCCTTTTCCATCTCCATCTCTCCTCGCTGTTTCTTCTCATGTGTTTCTCCTTGACCCTGTTTTTTCTTATGATCTGTCCTCTCACACATTTCCTCTCCCATGTCCCCCATGTGGTGCCCCCATCCTTTGCCACCTCCCACTTCTCTCTTTTACACTACTCGCCTCCTCTTTGTTGTCCCCCCGAAGGCAGCATGTTCTGGCCCTGTATGGGGCCTTGTGGCTGCGGTTTCTGGGGTATGGGACATAGGCCCTCAGCCTCCCTCAGCTGGGGAGGGGGGACACATTTGGGCAGAGCTCCTGAAGAGACAGTGACCTCACCCAAGCTGACCCTTGGGAGGCCTGTGGGAATCCCCACCCTGGGACCCTATTTCACTGTCTCCAGGGAGGCCCTGGGGACCATGAGGGTAGGGTTATGCCAGCCTTGAGCAGGGGCTGCAAGGACAGGCATGAGTCTCCCCTCTGATCTCTGTGACCTTGGGCAAAGTCTAGTACCTTCTGAGCTGTAAGGTGGGTCTGTGAATAGCTGGCTGAAGGCTGCCCTGGGGTGGAAGGAGGTTTCTTGGCTAAGGCGTTGGCTGGGAGGGACTCATCTAGGGGAGTCTCCATGTGCTGCTTGCTGTCAGGGTCCCCTGGGGCACATGTCCAGGGGTGGCAGTCAGTGTCCCATCAGTGGGGTATGTACTAATAAGCAGAGTCCTGGCTTCCTCGGGGTCTCCGAGGAGCTGTGGCAGGGACGCAAACACTCAGGCAGAGAATTTGGCTCCATTCAAGTTTTATTGAACCCCTTTCAGCCTGGGGCTCTTCCAAGTCCCCAGGCTGCAGCCTGGAGCTGGCTTCGGTGGGCTGCTGCCCACCGCCCCAGCACTGTCCAGTGGCCCAAGGGAAGGAAGGCGGGAGGGTGGGTGGAGGGAAGGGACTGGAGACAGATCACCAGCCCCCCCACAACCCTGGGGTAGGGCCCTCCCTATCTCCACAGAGCTGGCCCAAGGGCCGCCAGCCCAGCTGCCTCAGAGACCCGAGGCACTGGGGGCGGCCCCTCCCAGCCAGTCCTTGGCCAGCTACATGGCTGACATGTGCCCGTTGGCCAGCCACACGGCGGCCCGGCTCCGAGGGCCATCAGTGGGTGCCGCCCCGTTCTTCAGCTGCGGACGCTCCTGGGCTGCCTCGCCTTCGCTCGAGTCTAACTCCTCCACGTCGCTGCGAATGTCCTTCTCCATCTGGGGAAGAACGTGGGCATGAGCCTGCAGCTAGGCCTCCAGGGCGGCGCACGTAGCCCACCCTCGCCTCGCCCTACCTGGCCTTTCTTAACGAAGCTGTGGATCATGCGAAGGATGAGGTAGGACCAGAACACGTGCAGCAGCTGCAGCAGCAGCAGGAGGGAGTTGAAGAAGTAATAGCCGAAGAAGGGGCCCGAGTTGGCGATGGACTCGTAGTATGTGGTGTACAGGATCCTGCGGCAGGGGCGAGGCAGGGGAGAGGGGCCTTCACCAGCTGCTCCAGCATCTTCGACGGCGCCCCACTGCCTCCAGAGTAATACCTATGCTCTCCAGCTGGGCAGTAAGTGCCCCTCTCACTTGGTTGTGTTAAATGAGGACACACAAGGTTGTCCAACCATGAACCCCAAGGGGCGCTCAGTATCCCAGGTGCTCTACTGGGGGGTCTTTTCACACTTTCCTTCTCTCCTCAGAACCCCCCACTCCTCCCACCTCCCCCGACCCCGCAGGCTTTCACCCCCTGCCACCCTCACCCAGATCAGCCGTACGACCACCAGGCACCTGCCTGGCGCAGACAGCAGGCGCCCGGATGGCCCTCTCTCCAGACGCCCTGTGTCCTTTAGGAACCTACACTCCCATCTCCCCTGCTCTCTCTGTATCTTTCTTGCATGCTCCCCCTGACCTGTGATCAGGGGCCCCAGGACTGGGCCTCTGTCCACACCTGGTCCCCAGGTGACCCCATCCAGTCTCATGGCTGCAAACACTGGACATTCACATCTTTCCCTGGAACCCTAGGCTGGTATGCCCACTGCCTCCTCCACGACTTTTCAAGGGGTTGGGGAGCAGCGGAAATAGGTCCCTCAAACCCATACAGGTAGAGCTGGGCTCCTGATCCTCAAGGGAGAATTCTGAGCTCATATTTCATTTTGTGCCCTTGAGTCATCCCCGAGTCTACCAACTTCTCTCACTTGCACTGGTCCTGCCCATCATCCCTCACCTGGACCAGAGAGCAGTGGCCTCGGCCTGGCCCCTCAGATCCTGGGGGGTTCTCACCCTCTGTAGCCACCAGAGGGCACCTATAAGCACCCAATTCAAGTCCTTTCCTCCTCTGTTCAGAACCCTCCCCTCCACTTGGGATGAAAACCTCCACCTCCCTGCTTTCTCAGCTCCTCCCTCTCTCACCCTGCTCCTGCCACATGGGCCTCCTGCTGTTCCTCCAATATGCCAGGCACCGTCCAGCCTCGGGGCCTTTGCACATGCTGTTCCCTCTGCCTGGAACACTTCTGTGAGGATCAGTATGGCCTCTCCCTCAGCTCCCTCCAGTCTTTCTGTATGAACACTGTCATCATGCCATCCCTGACAGTCCTGTCTAATTCCAGATGCCCACACCCTTCCTATGCCTGACTTTATTTCCTCTTTAATACAATCACTCCCTTACATGCTCTATATTCTACTGTTTGCCTTATTTCATTCCCCCAGCCCAGCCCCCAGTGTCAGCGCCACATGAGCAGGGATCTTTACTTTGCTCTCTCTGCTGTGAGAGGCTCAGCAAATACACTGGGTAAAGACGTAGTGAGCTGGTGCCCGACTACTCCATGTTCCCGGCACACGGGAGTGAAGACGGAGTCTAGATTTCTCTCTGTCACCTCTGGTCCTTTGCATATGCTGTGTGTGGGCTGGGAACACAAAACCCTTCCTTGCCTGCTCCTGGAAGCCTCCCAGCCAACACCCACTGCCCCCTGGGTCGGGAACCAAGGGTGAGGCAGGCCTGGATCCCAGCTGCGCCTGTCCACCCGCCCAGCATCCCCGCGCCCACGGGAGGGCTGACTCACTGGGTGGGGAAGAGCACAAGGCGAGTGTAGAAGAAGACCAAGGAGAAGACGATGAAGAGAGAGTTGCACACTTGCTGCTGGTGCGCATAGTTAAACATCTTACAGGCCTGGGGAGGGCAGCAGAGAGAAGTGGACTCAGGTGGGTGGTAGGGGTGGGGAGCGATGGGAGGGGGCAGGGCCTCATCTCAAGGGAAAGGCGACCTGTGGCTGGGCAGGGTGAGTTGGGGCCGGGCCTTATCTCCAAGAACTGCCTAGAAAGGTATAAAGTGGGTCCATGTGTGAAAAGCTTCATCTTCCTGGAAGAGGAGGGGCGGGGCCTCACCTCCCATGAAGAGAGGGACAGTCTCCTAGGAGCCTGGGGGCGGGGCCTCCTGTCCAGGGGCACCTGGGAGGTGGGGGAGGGCGGCTGAGAGGCTCTGGCAGGGCCCACCTCCAGCACGTAGTCAGCGGAGTCGTGCAGCAGCAGCACCAGAGAGCCAATGCGCAACAGGTTCGCGCTGTAGGAGAAGGTGATGAGGATGATGGTCACAAGGTGGTGTGCCACCTGCTCCTTGAAATCCTGTGGGAGACGACGGGTCACAGGCAGGACAAGGCTGGTGGCCGGAGGGGCCCCTTCCCACAGGGCTGGGAGCAGGCTCTCTTGGGGCTGCTTGGCCTCTGGACCCAGTGGACTCCATGCTTGCTGCCTGAGGCACCAGGGGACCTCCAGGTGTGGGGTGAGCCCATCCCTCCCCCCCAGACTGGGTCCCGACTCCCCCAGGACGCCACTCGCTTAGCTGGACTCTTGGCCTGGCTCACCTTGCGCCTGATGTCGAAGGGCAGCCTGATCAGTAGGGAGATGTAGAAACTCAGCTCGAGGAGGTACCAACAGTACAGGGCCGGCTTCAGGGGCTGTGGCAGGACAGTGGGGCGGGGTTAGCTGGGGAGAGTGGAGGCTCCCCTGGGGCACGGGCATGGCTCAGGGCCCTCCCCAATTTGCTCAAAACCAGAATCCCTATGAGCAAAGAAGATGTGAGCGCCTCATCCCTGGAGGTAATCAAGGGTGCTGATTTTGTGGCAGCCCCTCTTCCACGTTTCCTAACTCCTGGCCCCTCTTTGTTCCGCAGAGGAGGCAGAAATAAAATGGGACTTGGAGGGGGTTTGGCTGTACTGTCTGTGGCCACAGGAACTCTGCTCACCCCATCCTCCCTCCAGCCTCAACGTCCCCTGCCGCTCACCTGCTTCGGGTAATTTTCCCAGCACATTGCCGGCCTCCACAGCCACGACTCCTGTGGGGACACAGATATCTGAGGCTGCCCAAAGGTCAGACACCAGCCCCCCACCCCAGGCCTGAGGCCTCCTTGGGGCTGCCCTGGCCCTCAGGTGCTGCTGTCACTCAACTCTGCTGTTTCCGACCTGGTTACATCTCCGCTGTCACGCTAGACTGGGGGCTCACTCACTTCCAGGTCCCCAGCCCCATACCAAGTAGCTAATATCTACCATGACCTTGTCAAGTTCTCTCCCCACTCTGTGCACATGCCTTCCCCTTTGCCCACCCCCCTCCACACCCCCTACCCCCAAGCCAGGCCCAGCACGCAGTAGGTGCTTTGTGGGGCAGGAGGAGGGACCAGGAAGCAGTCAGGAACACTCACGTGATAGAGGATTGAGAGGCCACCGAAGAAGGAGCACAGATAGAAGACAAATCTCCAACTACAGATGGGGAGGGAGCCCATGAGGTAGCTGCTGATGGAACGGACCCCACCCCTTGCACCCCAAGACAGCCCCCTCTCTAGGCCCACCCCGGGCTGACCTGGCCTCACAGAACTTCTTGGTCAGGCAGGGCCGTTCCTGGTTCCGGCGTCTCCGGAACCAGCGTTGGGTCTGCCGCAGTGTGAGGCCACACTGGGCGGCCAGGACAGCCATCTGAGGCTGGGGAGGGGGAGATGGGGGCCATGGTCACCAAGGTGGCTTTCCACTTCTATTCCAGAACAAATGGGGCCCAGCTCCATTCCCTCCACTCCTGCAGCCCCAGACCTCACTGTCTATGGAGATAGGGGAGGGGCGTGATGGGATGGGGCTCCTCAGTCAGTCAGACCTATGAGAACCCAGCCCTCCTCACAGGACAGGCAGGTGATTGATGGTGGCTGGGATTCAGAAAGGGGCTGGGGAATGGGGGAAGTTCCCCTTAGAGTTTTTCCTGACATCCCTCTAGAACAAAGAAGTCTCACACCTACTCCAGGCAGGCAGTTGAGACCTTGCCCGTCACCCCCACCTGCAGAAGGAGACTGACAACAGAGGGGACCACAAGGCTCTGTTTTGCAGGAGGTGCCCCCCCAGCCCCCTTGGGGCAGGAAGTCCTCTCCCTTTCCCTCTCCCCCTCATGACCCAGCCCAGACCCTGACCACTAGGCAGCTACACTGGGATGGGAATAGGAGGGTCACATGACTGCAGAATCCCCCAAACAGTCAGGCCGTCTACTCTTCCCCAGAACAGGAGAGAAACCCGCTCTCCACACCTCTAGTCCTAGGAGCTACTCACTGGACAGATGTGCTCACTGATGGGGGTCCTGGTGAAGAGCGGGTGGGGGCACTGCAGGGGAGCCAGCCGCTGCTCTGGGTCTTCCCTGCCCCCAACAAGTGGGCCACATACCACCCTCAGGCCCCATCCACACAGCAACCATGCAGGCAGATGAGGATGGAGAAGGGAGGCGGGGGCCCTCACCTCCTTGGGTCTCCATCCTTTCATGAGGAAGTGTTTCTCCAGCGTGGCGTTGGGTTTTACTAGCTTCCTGGTCTGATCCCGCACACCTAACCACCGGCTCAGAGGCAGGCCGACGAGTCTGGGTGCAGGGGACACAGCCCATCAGTCCAAGTGAGAAGGAACGTATATGCTACAGGCAGGGAAACTGAGGCTAGGAGGGGCCAGGTCATATCCTGGGACCCTGGAGAGTAGCCTGGCTGCTGCATTAGACTGAGCATAAGCTGGACCAGTCTTCAGGATGGGAGTGTGAAGGTCAACTTTTGGGGTACCCAATCACCTTCACTCAATCCAATCCCAAACCAGGGGTCAGAGTCCCCTCCCTGCCTGGGTCCTGGTCTGCCGCCCACCAGGCTGGGGGCTCCCACTGGCAGGAGCAGGTTTGCTCCCTCCTTTCAGGGCCTCCCCTCTCGCAGTCTCCCCCAGTCCAACTTGAACACTGGGGAGGAGCCCCACGCTGGTCAGTCAATCACCACATAGCCCACAAGGGGGCACCCAAGGCCAGGGAGCGGGACCGAATCGCACATCCCCAAATCACCCTTCATTTGGCGAAACGGAGGTGCAGAACATCCCAGCAAGGAACTCATTCCAGATTCAGTCGTGGTGGGGGTGGGGATGGACCGCACTGACGTTTGCTGAGTGCTTAGGATCTGTCGAGCATTATGCACTAAACCCTGTTATTGGCCTTCCCACTGTGTGACCTCAGGCAGGGCACGACCTCTTTGTGCCTCCATTTCCTCTTCTGTAAAATGGTAATTCATAATAATAGAACCACCTCTTGGGGTTGCATTGAAGGGCTACGTGGGTTAAGTAAGACACATCAACTGCTTTGAGCCATGGTTGGCACAGAGTAAGTGCTCAAAGTGTGCCTGTTAAATAAGTGTCAGTGGCCGTGCCCTGGGTTCCCTGTGTCCAGGGAGCCCAGAGCCCAGAAAGCTCCTTAGGAGTGCGAGACACAAAGCAAGATGCAATACCTTCCATGTCCCTGTGGTCAGGGCAGGGCAGGGGGACCCAAAGCGGCTGGATGGGGTTAAGGGCCCTGTGGGGGGAAGGGCTGGGCAGGTTTCCCTGGGAAGCAAGTGCAAAGGCCAACTGGTCACAACGAAGGTGGCAGACCTGAGTGGAGGAGGACATGTATGTAGAGAAAGGAGAGGGGGAAGGGTCCTTTGCATCGGGGGAAGCTTGGTGGGGGGGACAGTGGGGAGGCTGGCAGGAAAGGGGTCTGGCAAGGCAGGTCAGGGTGCTGTGGTCACATGGGAAGGGGTGGGACTCCCTGGGACAGAGTGGAGGGACCCCCCACCAGAAGATGGACTCCTAGGGACAGAGGAAGAAACTCAACTCTGAGCAGCATTGGGATCACCCAAGAGATGACACAATCCAGAGTTTGGCAACCAGGAGGTCGCCGGGAACCTGGGCAGGTGGCATATACTCAGGGGCCGATGCCAGGCTGCAGGAGGCCGGGGATGGGTGGAAGGAGCCCCAAAGAGGAGATGGGGCCCACGCTCCTTCCTGTGGCTAAAAAGGGGAACAGGAGGGAAGGTGTTGGAAGGGGCAATGGGGGGGGTGAGGGAGGGATGAGGGACGGGCTTGCCTGTAGGGGGCAGGAGAGGAGGAAGTGGGCAGGAATTTCTTTGCTTACTAACTACCTGGCCTCTGCCGACCAGTCCTCGGTCAGCAAAGCAGGCATATGTCCTCCAGGTCCCCACCCATTTTCTGAAGATGCTGGCACACCCAGACCTGAGTTGCAGCCAATGTTCCGATAAAACAGCCACCAGAGACCAGAAGAATGTGAGTGGTGGGAGCTGGGGGCAGGATAGAGCGGGAAAAGCACTTTGTTTCATAACCAAAGACCAGTTAGGACGAAACCACGCACGAGGCAGTAGCACAGGGCCGGCACCACACACACGAGCCACGAAGAACACTCACCTCTCGAAGGTGAAGCGGACGGCCACCAGCGCCAGTGCCAGGGGCAGTGCCGCCAGCAGGTCCTGGGGGTGGGCGTAGACCAGGCCATCCCGGTCCTCCAGTTCAGCCCATGAGTTGTTGGGCGGTAGCCAGAGCCTGTCCTGCCACAGCCACTCATTCAGACTGGACCACATCCTGTAGACAGACAGTCCAGTTAGTGACGAGCTCAGCATGCAAGATGGGTGCCCTCGTTTCCCCAGTGCCTGGCAACCTGGAGCTTATTACAGCCAGTGTTAAGGACAGACTTGGGCTGTGTGTCCTCAAGCAAATGACTCGACCCCTCTGAACCTCAAGTTCATCTGTAAAACGGGGATAGTGATATCCACCTCTCAGCCCAACCTGGTCAAGCACACAAAGTCCGTAGCCTGGTGCCTACTGGTGCCTTAACAACACAGCTAGGGACAACAGTTATTATTCTGCAGTTTTACAGTGGCCCGAAGTCAAGGAAGTGGCTGAGTGGGGTCACGACCTCGAGTTCGTAAAGGTGCAGGAAGGGTTCCTGCCATTGCAGGAAGGTGCCTTACATACAGCCCAAAGATGAAAGACGTAAGGAAATCTGCAATTCCTTCCCTGGCCATCCTTCCCAACATGGAGTCCCCGTGTGGTATGAATGTCAGCTGTCTTGCTCGCTATTGCAGACCAACATGGGTGGCGGTTGGGCAAGAGAGACAACTGCAAGACTGAGTTTCCCGGATACATAGCAGCGACCAAGGCGAGCCTGCTTTACATCAAGCAGTCCCCACCTGTGGAGCCCAGCTATCTTGAGTAGCCCACACAGCGTCTCTCTTTCTTAAGATCTTAAGACACATAGAATGCTTTTTCACTCATTTATTCATCTGTTCTCCCACCCATCCATCCCTCCATCCACCCATCTGTTCGTTTGGCCCATCCATCCATCCGCCCATCCATCCATCCATCCATCCACAAAATGTTCTCATTGACTTCTACGTGCCAGCCCAGGCTAGGTGTTGGGGACATAGCAGGGAACAAAGCTGACACATTCCTGTCTCCATGGAGATCTCAACCCAGCAAGGAAGGCAGCCAATATGCAGATAAACAGATACAGTAATAAATGAAATAACCCCAATGTGATGGGGCCTGGTAGAAAATAAACAGGACGGCATGATTTTAAATGAGGTGACGAAGGAAAGTCTCTCTAAAGAGAAACCATCTGAGCTGAGACGAAAAGATGAAGAGGGCCTGGGTTTATATAAAGGGGAATAGCGATGGTACAGAGGGGCTTTCCAGAGAAATAATAAGCAGCATGTGCAAAAGCCCCAAGGCAGGAATGAGCTCAGAGAGCTAGAATCACTAAGAAGGCCCGTGTGGCTGGAGCAGAGTGAGTGAGGGGGAGAGAGGGAGGAGGCAAGGGGAGAGAAGGGATGGGGGAGGGGGAGGCAGGTTGTGCAGGGCCTGTGGGAGGGAATTTAGATGATTTCCCCCAACATTTTATGAGGAAAACTTTCAAACCTGCAGAAAAGTTGAAAGAATTTACAGTGAACACCTATATGCCCACGGCTAGATTCTATCATTCACATTTTGCTTTATTTACTTCATGAAATACCTGCTCGTGCTTCCATCCCTCCCTCTATCCACCCATCAGTGCGTCTGATTTTTCTGGATGCATTTCAAAAGCAGCAGCAGACATCAAGCCACCTCACTCCTAAATACTTCAGCATGCAGATCATAACTAGGGTTTTATATTTGCTTATGTGTCTTTGTATTTCTTTCAAGGTAACTTACTAGAGGAAAATGCATCAGTCCTAAGTGTAGACCTGCTGAGCTGTGGCAAATGCACCTACCTGGGTAACCCAACCTCCTACCACAAACATTCTTGGTTTTCTAAAGTTCTCTCGTGTGGTTTCCCACTCAATCTCCATCTCCGCCACCCAAGGTCACCTCTGTCCCAATTGTTTTTTTTTTCATCTGCACTGGAGGTCTGTCAGATGAATGTGAGGGCCCCTGAGAAGCAGGCGGTTTTATCTGTTCTAGAACTTCACATAAATGGAGCCTCGGACTCCATCTCTGTGTCTGGCTGATTTCACTTCATGCTTGAGACTCACCCATGTTGCATCTACCAGTAGCTTCTTTCCTTTTTAAAACAGAATCCTAGGTACCGTGTGAATATACCACAATTAGTTATCATTTGCTTGTTAATGGGCATGTGGGATGCTTCCAGTTTGGGGTAATTATGAGCAAAGCTGTAATGAACATTCACATCTGAGTCTTACGTAAACAGAAAAGTTTTCAGGTCTCCTGGGTCAATCCCGAGGAATGGAATGGCAGTCACGTGTTTAACTTTATAAGCAACTGCCAAACTGTTTTCTGGGATGGCTGCATCATTTTACACTCCCGCCCCTGGAGTCTGGGGGTTCTGTGACTCAGGGTTTTATTTTAGGTGAGATGGCAAGCCATGCAGGAAGTGGCCTGTGGGAGGCCAGAAGGAGGTGCTGTGAGCCATCCCGATGAGGGTGGGGGTGGGGGTGGAGAGAAGGGGCTAGTTCCAGAGACATTTTGGAGGTAGAGCCCCCAAGAGTTGAACACCCTCAAGAAAGAAGCAAGAAGAGAAGCAGGAATATACAATTCCATTTATATCAAGTCCAGCAGCAGGCAAAACAAATCTATGATGCTTACATCGGCTTCCTGTGGCTGCTGTTACAAGTTGCCACACATTTCGTGGCTTAAAATAATCCAGACTTATTTTCTTACAGTTTGGAGGGTCAGAAGTGTGAAATAAATCTTGCCCGGGCTACCAGGAGCATGTGGGCAGGGCTGCGATCCCTCTGGAGGCTCCAGGGGAGAGAAGGTGTTTCTGTGCCTCTTCCAGCTTCTAGAGGCGCCCTTGTTCCTTGGCTCGTGGCCTCTTCCTCTGTCTTCAAAGCCAGCAGCGTAGCTTTGGAAGCATCTTCAAATCTCCAACTCTTCTGCCTCCCTCTGATAAGGACCCCTGTGATTACTTTGGGCCCTCCAGGTAACCAAGGTTACCTCCCATCTCAAGGTCAGGCTGTTAGCAACCTTAATTCCACCTGCAAACTCAATTCCCCTTTGCCATACGAGGTAACATTCCCAGGGCCCGGGATGTGAACATCTTTAAGGGGCACTATTCTGCCTGCCACATTGCCAGCCATCAGGAGAGTGGCTGCTCTTAGGGACAGGTAGTGTCTGGCGGGGCCATGAGACGTTGCTGAGGGCTGAGAGTTTCTGTCTCCTGACCTGGGTGCTATTCTGGCTGGGAAAATTCACTGAGTTGTGCATCTCTATGTGGGCCCTTTTCTCTGTGCAAATGAGAACATTTATAGTTAAAAAGTCTATAACTCAGGGGCAGCCAGATGGCTTAGTTGGTTAGAGCACAAGCTCTGAACAACAGGGTTGCTGGTTCGATTCCCGCATGGTCCAGTGAGCTGCGCCCTCCACAACTAGAGTGAAGGACTTGGAGCTGATGAGCCTGGAGAAACACACTGTTCCCCAATATTCCCCAATAAAATTAAAAAAAAAAAGGGGGTCTATGATTCACATATCAGTTCTGACATGTGGGTTTTCTCCCCACACCAGCAAGCAATTCGCTGGCACCAGCTGGGTGTCCTACAATTCAGCTCAATTCTGACATCTTCTACCTGGAGCCCATGTCAAATCCCACAGGTAAGGGCTAGGTCCCATAAGACTGCCGCCCCCCTACTTAAGATGACAATCACCTGGGCTTCTGACTAACTGGCTACTGATAGGAAGTTCCCACCATTCCCCTCTTGGGTTTGATGAATTTACTCGAGTGGCTCACAGAACTCAGGGAAACAGTTTACTGACTAGATCACTGGTTTATTATAAAGAATGTGCTCAGGCACAGCCAGATGGAAAGATGCGTAGGGCCAGGTATGGGGAAGGGGGCGCAGCTTCCATGCCTTCTCCGGCCACCACTCTCCCCAAATCTCCATATGTTCACCAACCTGGAAGCTCTCAGAACCCTGTCCTTTAGGGTTTTTATGAAGACTTCATTACGTAGTCATGATTGATTATACCATTGGCTATTGGTGACTGATTCAACCTTCAGCCCCTCTCCCCTCCCAGAGGTCTGGGTGTAGGACTGGAAGTCCCAACCCTTGGATATATGGACACATACGGTTGGCTCCCCTGGCAACCAGGTTTAGGTGACCAAGAGGCTTTCCAAAAGTACCTCATTAACATAACAAAAGACATCTTTATTTCCCAATTCCCACAGTTTAGGAGCTCTGTGCCAGGACAGGGAACAAAGATCAAATTTGTATTTCTTATTATAAATCACAATATCACAAGTCATACAGAAAAAAGAAAAATTCTCAGAGTCTGAGGAACTGGGTGAACCAGGATGAGAGGATTTGGGGGCAGGAGTTGGGCTCTGTGTTGAACAGGAGAAGCAGGGGACGTAGTAGAGGGGTCAGGAGCTCCTCGGGAGGCCCAAGGGGATAGACGGAATCCTTGGGGAGGGGAGTATGGATAAAGGAACAGTCCCCACCCAACCACAGACCACACTGAGGAATCCAGCCTTCCGGCATCAGTAAGTAATTAGCAGTAGCAGCTGCCAATGGACACTCTTGTGGGGGGCGGGCACTAGAGGGCAGCAGCTTGGTGAAAGGTCAAGGATGTCCGGTGGTGGCTAGTGTAGACCCACAAGGTTCAAGCAGCCCAGACAGACTAGGCACACAGACAGGTACATGCAGGGACTTTTGCCAGGGTGGTCAAGTTCTCCAGAATAAAAAGACATCGTCACTAACAGGCAAGGCTGGCTTGATCCTGTGCACCCATTGGGGCTTGAGGGCACACGCCCAGCCTGGCCTTCCCAGCCTCACCCACCCGCTGCAGGGCATTCTCCAGCCTCCTCCTCAGGGCCCTCCCACCCATCTGACAGACCACCCCCCACAAGTGCAGAGGGAATCCCAACCCCATGTTCTTCCCCCACCCAAGGGTACCCAGATTGGGCTTCACTGAAGCTGTGATACTTGCAAATCGCAATGAGCTTCAGGGACAAGGAGAACACATATGAGCAATGGCATCTCGTAACTCAGGCCTCTGCCCGTGTCCCCAGCCTCAAAGCCCATTCATTGCCTGACACTCTGCTTCCACCACACTGTACAATTTCACACACGCCAGCCTTTACAAATGCTGTCCTCTGCCTAGAATGCCCATCTAATATTTATCGTCCCTTGTTGGGTATTTTGGACACAAAATGGTGGGGAAAGTGGGCATGGTGTCCGCCCTCACAGGGTTTACTCATCTTCCTTAGCTCTCTGGCAAACTCCTCTGCATCCTTTAAAACCCAGTTCAGTTGTCACTTCCTCCTGGAGGCATCTCCCGTTGCCCCCACCTTGGCTCCACTTAAGGCACCTCCCCCAGCCCTGCCTCGCTCAGCCCTGCCTCATTCACTGTGAGGTTGGGAGCGAGCCAAGCAGTGTTTTTGGAGGTGACAAGGGTGGAGAAGGAAGGAAGCACCACCAGTCTCGAATCCCAGTGCTCTCAGCTGAAGCAGTCTCAGCCCTTTCTGGCCCCAAGACATTGTGGAAAAGCACTTTCCAAACCAGAGAGCCCTCCAAGGGGGCTTCAGACTGATACACCGGACCCTGACTGCAGAGGTCTTGGCCCTGGAAGGCCTACCCTCTCTCTAATCTGTCTCTGCCTTTTCCCCCCCACCCCTTTCACCGTCTTAATAAAGAAGAGACACTACAGAGTTTGGGAAGAGAATGTGGTCTGGAGCCCAGCTGACCGTCCAGAGTCCCAGCTCCAATGCTCCCCATCCTGCGTGCCTCAATTTCTTCACCCACCTGTTGGTGGCGCAGGTGGCTGGACAGGTGGGCTCAGAGGCAGCTGTAAGCAGGCATCTATGGCCAGCAAGGCCCAAGCTTCTCTTCCACCTCCCGACCCCCCAACAGATGCCCTCTTTCAGAGGGACAGGAGAAAATGGGACCCAGGGTGGCACTCCTCTTCAATCTGCATGTTTTCTGTTTTGGACCCCAGCTGCCCCATCTGAAAAGTGGGCACAGCCTGATTTCCTGCTTTACCAGGCTGTTGTGGAGGCCCAGGAGGTCACAGGCACTGCATGCTGGTATTGCAACAGATTTCATTCCTATGTCACCTGTCGACCAGTCACGCGACCTCAGGCAGGTAATCTGGCTGCTCCGTGCCTCAGTTTCCTCATCTATAACATAACTATAGGCCCTTTCCACATGTGTTGGCTTGAATGATGCCCGGGGTGGAGTGGGTACTAGGTCAAATTTAGTTACTTACTGTTAGCAGGAGAGGGGTAGGATGGGGAACAGTCTGGAAAGGAGGGGTGCTAGCCTGTGGCTGGTTCTGGGTGGTTCTTCCTGGAACACCCCCTAGTCTCTGCAAAGGCGCCCTTCCTTAAAGCTGTAGCTAATGAGATCAGATTGGGCTCAGCCAGGGCCACCGAGGGGTCACCTGGAGAATCACCAAGTGGGTGGCTGGGCCAGCCTGACCAGCCTGAGCCCTCACACCCAGCGTCACCCCTACCCTCCCCATCCCGGGTCTCCCAGCCCAACTACATCTTGAAGCCTCTTTGGCTTTATTCCCAGCCCTGCCCCTGCCACCTGGAGCCAGACTCAGATAATCCTTCTTGGTGGCTAAAAATATCCCAGATTGGAGGACAGAGAAAGATTAGGGCTTCCTGCTAACATGAGGAGGGGGAGGGGGAACAGAGGATCCCTGGCCTGCCTCAGGGGTCTGAATGAGCACACCTGGTCCCTATTATTCCTCTGAACCCCCAAATGTCCCAGCATTGCCAGCAGAGCAGGGCTGTACACACAGGTTTGTTTTATTCTCAGTCTATTAATAGCTGGAAATGCAGGGCTTGCCCAGGTTGGAAAAAAGAAATCAATTCAGACTCCAGATGTCCAGGCCCAGCCTAAGGATGGACAGAGGGAAGGTGCGCATACGTGCACACACACACGCTCACGCACACTCACACTCACCTGGCCTCTACACCCTGGCCTGCGGCCTGGGGTCACCTGACATTTGCGGCTAGAGGCCCAGGCAAAGAACACATGGTGTGCTAAGTGGGGACTGTTTGCTGATAACCACAGCTGCTCCCACACTGGGCCCTGGCTCCTCCACGCGGGGCCTCTCTAAGCAGGGTCCCCACGAGGTGCTAATAATGACAAGAGAGGCAGCCAGTCCAGGAGACGCTTCCATGCTGCTCCCTGCAGAGACCCAAAGAAGGGCCCCAAGTCCAGGGCTCCCCCTCGCCCTAACCGCTCATGTTTGGACACTTCTGCCCTCCACACTCTGGCCCTATCGATACACTTCCTTCTCCCCACCAGCTCAGTTCACTGCCACGGCTACCTGTGGTCTTCCAACTCACCGAGCCCATTCCTGTCCCAGGGCCTTTGCACGTGCTGTTCCCGCCCACAGCCCCATGTCTAGCTCTGTTTCATCATTCACATCTTCGCTCACTTGTCACCTTCTCAGATCACTACCGAAGAAGCCACCACGTTATTCCATCTCCTCATCATGTTTTATTCCTTCAGCCCTGTCATCCTGGTTGATCTGTTTTCTTATTTACTTGTTTGTCTGCCTCACCACAAGGCATAAACCTCACGAAGGGATGAATGTCTTTTTGGTCACTGCTGTGTCCTCTGACAGGGCCTGGCAAATATTAGGTGCCAACTAAATGCTAAGTGGACGAATGAGTGGGTAAAAGGGACACATTGACGGGTGGGTGGACGCGAAGACTTTAGCTCAGGTGATCGAACTTTCTAGAAAGAAAAGCCACTTTCTTTAAAAGGCAAGGTCAGCTTGATACCCATAAAGTAGGTTCACTGTCTCCCTGGAAACTGAGAACCCTGAGGCTCAAAACCAGAAGCCACTGGACACAGGTCACTCAGCCAGCAAGAGAGAGGGGAGGGGCCTGTTCTGCGCCACCAGGGGGATCGGGGCTCACAGCACCATGTGGAGGACCCCCTAGGCATGCCTCTGCCTATCAAGGTTTCCCCAGGGAGCAAGCTGCCCTCCTCCCTGCAGGCTCAGGGGCCTGGGTGAGCTGAGCTGGGTCCCCTGGTGACCCCACCGCACTGGCCACCCCTCCTCACCACAGCCGCCCTTCCCACCCCCTGGCTACACCTTCTCATACCACCCCTTTGCAATTCCCCCCAGGCCCCAACTTAAACAACCAACGTGGGGCCACGAGGGTTGCCCATCAGCTGTGCCTTGGGACTGACTGCTGGGCCTGCCCTCCTGGCATCTGCCCCTTCCCTCCCACAGCTCCACCCCACACCCAGGTCCTAGGATCCCCAAGAGCTTCCCCTCGTGGTCCAGCCCCCAGGCCTTCGCATCAGTGGTGCCTTTTGCCCAAAATGCCCCCACCCCCATCACTGGGCCA